>NC_086179.1:31833945-32056445 GCF_023053635.1 Elgaria multicarinata webbii | reverse complement strand
TGGGGAAGCTGGGGGTGGCGACAGCCGACAGAAAGCTCTGGCGTGGGCTGGTCCATGAAGTCACGAAGAGTCGGAAACGACTGAACGAATAAACAACAACAACACGCTTATACAAGTGGCCCCTTGGTGGTGCTATTAACCAAAGTTTCCACTCTTCTGTCTTACTCTGTCATTCTGATTAAAGTCACCAAAGGGCAGCACAGACTTTCTTCCCTGTAACGGTTGCCTAACATATAATCATAGTAAGGCAGAAACAGACTGCTAAATGCCAAGTGTCTGCATTAAACTTGAACATCTGCATTAAACATGAACCAGCCCTATTGAAGAAAGGTTTCTCTTTAAGAAAATATATGTATTTCCCCCCACTGTATTACTATGATATGGGTCTATCCCTCTCAGTTCTTCTGCTAAATAGCTTTCAAATACTGGGAAAATGGAACAATTATATTGAGAGAGACGGAATGCTGGTATGCCCATATGCCAAGAACTCAGTCTTTAGCTAGGCTATAATTTAACCTAATGATACCCCTGGACCTAACTTGGCACTTCTGGCCAATTTCCTAGAAATATCCAACTTTATCATTGAGGATGTAAAACTTGTCCGGGGCTCAAGTAAACGAATGAAGACAACATCCAGAGTGTTGCTTGTGTTAGTCTTAGCAAAATAGTTTTATTGTGACATAGGCCTTGATGGACTTCATCAGAAAGTGTTGCCCTCAGTTGGCAGATGTATGGACATACATACAAACATGGACGTAGAGAATAAAATTGTAAACACTGGGGCCAAAAAGCCATAAAAATGCAAGAGGTCTGAGACATTTCTAAAACTCGAATGTCTGCAACAGGGGACTCGAGCCTCTTTCAATCCAAGGGCCAAATTCATTTTTGGAGAAACACACAGGGACTACATTCCAGTGGTGAGTTGGGCTGAAAGCCAAAGGAGCAAGGCCCCAAATCCCCCCAAATCCAGCACATTTTAGCTTAAAGCTCTTACTGCCAGCAACTAAGGCCTTAGCTAGACCTACCTTTTGTTCCGGGGGAGAGGAGGGGAGACCTCATGTTGGGATTAATGCGAGATCTCACCCCCGTTTACGCGTAAGGCGGGACGACCTCAGAAAGAGAGGCGTCGCGCCCACTATTTTTATTTTTAAAGGGAGAGGAGAGCACGAAGCTCATGCACTGAAGGTTGGTGCTTTTTAAAATTTCATTTCCCCGCTCCCCCCACCCTAATCTTGATGGGCACAGTGCTCCTGAGGAGCGGAGACAAGCAGCGGAAATGGGCCAGACATTCCGCGGTCTTGGGCTCAGCCCGGTACCGCAGAAAAACTGGGCCCAAAGGGGAGGGCTATGATCCCTCCCTGATCCCGGGATCCCCTGTGTGTCATGTAGACCAGGATATAGCCTGGTCTAGGTAAGGTCTTTGTCTTAGGAGAATTATTTTAACTTTTTAGAATGGAGGAGAAACTGCACAAAACCCATGGAACCAGCAGACAATTGATGGTCAAGGGAAATGAGTGGGGCAAGGGGAAGGAGTTGTGACCATCTGGGGACTTTATGGTGGCCAAATTGGGCCCCCAAGCAAGCTGGATTTGGCCTGCTGTTCTGTACCCGTTATACAAGATAAGCACATGGATAATTCACAACTGCAGTTGGTAGTAATAACACTCCATGCTAGCCCTGATATGCTATTTTAACACTTGTGGCAGGAGAGCCAGCCATTGTCCCAATAGAATCCTCATCTAATAAAATCAAAGTTACCAATACACTCTAGCCCAGTGTTCTGTGTGACGAGGGCTTCATGCGTAGAAGGAGCAGTGGGACCACACTATGCCCCTGTCACCACATTCCTCCCTGCCCCAGCCCCATGATGTTCATGTTTTGAGTGTGGGTGTCTAAGCAGGGAGGACTACATAAGAGATATGCACAAGTATTTGTTGAAAAATAGTGACATTCAGATCAGAAGCACAGTGTCAGTTGCAGAATGTTCACATCACAAATATGCTCATAGGGATATGGTAATATCTGTTATTTTGGATAGTATTGTGGAGTCTTTGTCAGATAAAAATCAGTAAAATGATGCTGGTGCATATTTCTTTTTACATATATATCCTTACTTGAGTATGAAATGCCTTGTAACAAGTACTTCTAAGTAGATGATCTTAGTCAGATCACCTTCCCTTAACCCCAGTTTCATAATTTTATTCTACTCAGCATGCATAGTTTCTCAGAACACATTCAAATGCATTGTCTTTGTAAGCCCTAACGATAGGCACAGTATGGCCAGCTCTCTGACATCTAGCTATTAGGATTAGGCCTGTGCACGGACCCCCTGAACTGCTTCATGGCCCGATCCAGAACCTTCGGATCGGGCCCGAACCACTTCGAGTCGGTCCAACCCTCCCCCGCTCCACTCTGCGGAGCAAGATCTGGAGGGGCGGATTGAGATTTTGTCCCGCTTCCCTACTTGCCTCCGCAGCGGACAGTGGAGGCAGGTAAGAGGGGACAAAATGGGGGCCGAATAAGCCCCCCTCCCCCCTGCCTGCTTACCTGGCTCAGCCGCTGTCGCTGCACGGACTGTGGCAGCGGAGCCAGGTAAGCCCCCCTCCCACCCAAATTAGCTGCTGTGGGGCAGCCCTCTCCTCAGGGGAACAATCTGTTGGCCTACTCATCTCTCCTGACTTCAAATGGAACAGATTTCAAAGTGATGTGCTGGTTAAGGAGGCCTGCCCCTAACAGCTGAAGATTTTAAAAACAAAATAAAACCGAGGTGCACACCCCTGGGGGTCCTTTAATTTGCATGCCAAATTTCAAGCTTTCACGCTCTTGGCTCTACGGCAGTGTTGGACAGAGGACAGAAAGATAGATGTCCTCTTTTATTATTATAGTTGGCAATTACAAATGCATTTATTCATTTATTACATTTATATCCTGCCTTTCCTCCTAAGAGCCGAAGACAGAATACACAACCATCCTCTTCTCCATTTTATCCTCACAACAACACTGTGAGGTAGTCCACCCGGTAAGCTTCATGGCAGAATGGGTACTAGAAGCTGGATATACCCAGTCCTAGTCCAACACACTAACTACTACAAAATCACACTGGCTCTTAATGGTCATTAAGTTATCCTTTTATTCTTTAACAAGAGAGGCTTGCTGGAACATCCAGATTCCTTTCCCCAAGGGCTCCCAGATGGAAAGAATGGTGATGCTCCCATTTAGAGATGGGAGATGATCAGGGGTCTGGAAACAAAGCCCTATGAGGAGAGACTGAAAGAACTGGGCATGTTTAGCCTTGATATGAGAAGATTTAGGGGAGACATGATAGCCTCTTCCAGTACTTGAGAGGTTGTTACACAGAGGAGGGCCAGGATCTCGTCTTGATCCTCCCAGAGTGCAGGACACGGAATAATGGGCTCAAGTTACAGGAAGCCACATTCTGGCTGGACCTCAGGAAAAACTTCCTGACTGTTATAGCAGTATACAACAATGGAACCAATGACCTAGGGAGGCAGTGGGCTCTCCCACACTAGAGGCATTCAAGAGGTAGCTGGACACCCATCTGTCAGGTATGCTTTAAGGTGGATTTTTGCATTGAGCAGGGGGTTGGACTTGATGGCCTTATACCCCCTTCCTACTCTACTATTCTATGAGTTTCCAAATGAGAGCCAGATTCTAAGACAATTCAGGGGACTTTGCAGGCCTTGCCCAAGACAATTTGCTGCCTGAGGCAAAGCACAAGATGGCTTCCCGCCTCCAATTCACAGCTGATCAGACTGGAAGTTGAATCTTATTTTGACACTGGTTATGGCACAAGATCCTCCTGAGAATAGCAGGTTAGCTTAGGGAGCACAGGGCAAGCCACATGGCTCATACAGTTCTGTCCTCCAACACCCCACTGCCACCCTCCCAGCATCTGCTGCCTGAGGTAGGAGCCTTACTCTTCCTAATGATAAAGCCAGCCCTGAAACTTGGCATCCTCCTTCCCCTCTGCCCTTCCTGTCTTCTTGGTGGAAGGCAGACAGGACTAGCTGTGGGACTGAGCTCCTATCTATCCTTCTGAAGACTCAATAGGCTAAGCCTCCTCTCCTCTTGTTTTTCTGTTATACTGTAGAGTGGATGCCACAATAGTAACACAATAAAATCTGAAAACAACATCACCATAAAAACAGATCAAAAGCACCACTTCTTTGCAATCAAGGTTGCTGTTGCCCTGGCACCCATGTGAATATATACATACACACGTCAAGCTTTCCTCTGGAAAAGGGATTAGAGAAAGGGCAAATAAAAATAACACATGACAGATCTCATTCAACTTGTTACAAGAAAGCACTCAGAAAGTGCAATGGATAACCCACCGTGTACAGCATCCTGTATAGATTAAGGGAACTAAAGTCAAACAGACAAGGGGACTCAAGAAATTTATTAATTTCACACTGTGCTACACTACACTGGCAGAATCCTGCACCACCAGATATAAAGACAAACAGATTACTTGCTTGGATTTTATAATTATTAATGGTTGATAGAGCTCTTTCAACAAAGGAAGTGCATTGCTATCTTGGTCTTTTTGGTCTCATAAATATTCTGAGATAGTCAGCTATCGCTTATTAATGTAGCATAAAGCACAACAGAGCATTCTTACTTCCCCCCCCCCCCCACACACACACAATTTGACTGGCTGGAGGGGATAGGAAGGGGAGTAAAAAGAAGCCAAAGGCAAAGGTAGAACCAGGCAATCTTCAAAACGGAATATTTACAAAAGTTTATTTACAGTGCCAAGGTGCCGCCTACGCGTTTCGAACGCAAACTGCGCTCTTCCTCAGGGCTGTTATCTAAAATATAAATAAAAAAGTCCTTTGAATCATAATATTTACAAATAGAGGCGTTTTACAAGTTTATGTACCTAAAAATACTTCAAAAAACTTATGTATATCCAGACATACAAATTGTAATCAAAAGGTGTAATACATCATCATTCAGTTAATTAAAGTATATATACAAAAATATACCAACCAGGAGTAAATATCTACGTTACAAATGCAAACATCAGAAACGCGTAGGCGGCACCTTGGCACTGTAAATAAACTTTTGTAAATATTCCGTTTTGAAGATTGCCTGGTTCTACCTTTGCCTTTGGCTTCTTTTTACTCCCCCACGGGGTTTTCTGGGCACAAAGATTACTGCAGATGCTGACTGCAGCCAGGAAATCAGAAGATGTTTACTTCTTGGGAGGAGAGCAATGACAAATCTTGATAAAATAGTTAAGAGCAGAGACACCACATTGACAACAAAGGTCCGCATAGTTAAAGCAATGGTATTCCCCGTAGTAACCTATGGCTGCGAGAGCTGGACCATAAGGAAGGCTGAGCGAAGGAAGATAGATGCTTTTGAACTGTGGTGTTGGAGGAAAATTCTGAGAGTGCCTTACTGCAAGAAGATCAAACCAGTCCATACTCCAGGAAATAAAGCCAGACTGCTCACTTGAGGGAATGGTATTAAAGGCAAAACTGAAGTACTTTGGCCACATAATGAGAAGACAGGATACCCTGGAGAAGAGGCTGATGCTAGGGAAAGTGGAAGGCAAAAGGAAGAGGGGCCGACCAAGGGCAAGATGGATGGATGATATTCTGGAGGGGACAGACTTGACCTTGGGGAAGCTGGGGGTGGCGACAGCCGACAGAAAGCTCTGGCGTGGGCTGGTCCATGAAGTCACGAAGAGTCGGAAACGACTGAACGAATAAACAACAACAACACGCTTATACAAGTGGCCCCTTGGTGGTGCTATTAACCAAAGTTTCCACTCTTCTGTCTTACTCTGTCATTCTGATTAAAGTCACCAAAGGGCAGCACAGACTTTCTTCCCTGTAACGGTTGCCTAACATATAATCATAGTAAGGCAGAAACAGACTGCTAAATGCCAAGTGTCTGCATTAAACTTGAACATCTGCATTAAACATGAACCAGCCCTATTGAAGAAAGGTTTCTCTTTAAGAAAATATATGTATTTCCCCCCACTGTATTACTATGATATGGGTCTATCCCTCTCAGTTCTTCTGCTAAATAGCTTTCAAATACTGGGAAAATGGAACAATTATATTGAGAGAGACGGAATGCTGGTATGCCCATATGCCAAGAACTCAGTCTTTAGCTAGGCTATAATTTAACCTAATGATACCCCTGGACCTAACTTGGCACTTCTGGCCAATTTCCTAGAAATATCCAACTTTATCATTGAGGATGTAAAACTTGTCCGGGGCTCAAGTAAACGAATGAAGACAACATCCAGAGTGTTGCTTGTGTTAGTCTTAGCAAAATAGTTTTATTGTGACATAGGCCTTGATGGACTTCATCAGAAAGTGTTGCCCTCAGTTGGCAGATGTATGGACATACATACAAACATGGACGTAGAGAATAAAATTGTAAACACTGGGGCCAAAAAGCCATAAAAATGCAAGAGGTCTGAGACATTTCTAAAACTCGAATGTCTGCAACAGGGGACTCGAGCCTCTTTCAATCCAAGGGCCAAATTCATTTTTGGAGAAACACACAGGGACTACATTCCAGTGGTGAGTTGGGCTGAAAGCCAAAGGAGCAAGGCCCCAAATCCCCCCAAATCCAGCACATTTTAGCTTAAAGCTCTTACTGCCAGCAACTAAGGCCTTAGCTAGACCTACCTTTTGTTCCGGGGGAGAGGAGGGGAGACCTCATGTTGGGATTAATGCGAGATCTCACCCCCGTTTACGCGTAAGGCGGGACGACCTCAGAAAGAGAGGCGTCGCGCCCACTATTTTTATTTTTAAAGGGAGAGGAGAGCACGAAGCTCATGCACTGAAGGTTGGTGCTTTTTAAAATTTCATTTCCCCGCTCCCCCCACCCTAATCTTGATGGGCACAGTGCTCCTGAGGAGCGGAGACAAGCAGCGGAAATGGGCCAGACATTCCGCGGTCTTGGGCTCAGCCCGGTACCGCAGAAAAACTGGGCCCAAAGGGGAGGGCTATGATCCCTCCCTGATCCCGGGATCCCCTGTGTGTCATGTAGACCAGGATATAGCCTGGTCTAGGTAAGGTCTTTGTCTTAGGAGAATTATTTTAACTTTTTAGAATGGAGGAGAAACTGCACAAAACCCATGGAACCAGCAGACAATTGATGGTCAAGGGAAATGAGTGGGGCAAGGGGAAGGAGTTGTGACCATCTGGGGACTTTATGGTGGCCAAATTGGGCCCCCAAGCAAGCTGGATTTGGCCTGCTGTTCTGTACCCGTTATACAAGATAAGCACATGGATAATTCACAACTGCAGTTGGTAGTAATAACACTCCATGCTAGCCCTGATATGCTATTTTAACACTTGTGGCAGGAGAGCCAGCCATTGTCCCAATAGAATCCTCATCTAATAAAATCAAAGTTACCAATACACTCTAGCCCAGTGTTCTGTGTGACGAGGGCTTCATGCGTAGAAGGAGCAGTGGGACCACACTATGCCCCTGTCACCACATTCCTCCCTGCCCCAGCCCCATGATGTTCATGTTTTGAGTGTGGGTGTCTAAGCAGGGAGGACTACATAAGAGATATGCACAAGTATTTGTTGAAAAATAGTGACATTCAGATCAGAAGCACAGTGTCAGTTGCAGAATGTTCACATCACAAATATGCTCATAGGGATATGGTAATATCTGTTATTTTGGATAGTATTGTGGAGTCTTTGTCAGATAAAAATCAGTAAAATGATGCTGGTGCATATTTCTTTTTACATATATATCCTTACTTGAGTATGAAATGCCTTGTAACAAGTACTTCTAAGTAGATGATCTTAGTCAGATCACCTTCCCTTAACCCCAGTTTCATAATTTTATTCTACTCAGCATGCATAGTTTCTCAGAACACATTCAAATGCATTGTCTTTGTAAGCCCTAACGATAGGCACAGTATGGCCAGCTCTCTGACATCTAGCTATTAGGATTAGGCCTGTGCACGGACCCCCTGAACTGCTTCATGGCCCGATCCAGAACCTTCGGATCGGGCCCGAACCACTTCGAGTCGGTCCAACCCTCCCCCGCTCCACTCTGCGGAGCAAGATCTGGAGGGGCGGATTGAGATTTTGTCCCGCTTCCCTACTTGCCTCCGCAGCGGACAGTGGAGGCAGGTAAGAGGGGACAAAATGGGGGCCGAATAAGCCCCCCTCCCCCCTGCCTGCTTACCTGGCTCAGCCGCTGTCGCTGCACGGACTGTGGCAGCGGAGCCAGGTAAGCCCCCCTCCCACCCAAATTAGCTGCTGTGGGGCAGCCCTCTCCTCAGGGGAACAATCTGTTGGCCTACTCATCTCTCCTGACTTCAAATGGAACAGATTTCAAAGTGATGTGCTGGTTAAGGAGGCCTGCCCCTAACAGCTGAAGATTTTAAAAACAAAATAAAACCGAGGTGCACACCCCTGGGGGTCCTTTAATTTGCATGCCAAATTTCAAGCTTTCACGCTCTTGGCTCTACGGCAGTGTTGGACAGAGGACAGAAAGATAGATGTCCTCTTTTATTATTATAGTTGGCAATTACAAATGCATTTATTCATTTATTACATTTATATCCTGCCTTTCCTCCTAAGAGCCGAAGACAGAATACACAACCATCCTCTTCTCCATTTTATCCTCACAACAACACTGTGAGGTAGTCCACCCGGTAAGCTTCATGGCAGAATGGGTACTAGAAGCTGGATATACCCAGTCCTAGTCCAACACACTAACTACTACAAAATCACACTGGCTCTTAATGGTCATTAAGTTATCCTTTTATTCTTTAACAAGAGAGGCTTGCTGGAACATCCAGATTCCTTTCCCCAAGGGCTCCCAGATGGAAAGAATGGTGATGCTCCCATTTAGAGATGGGAGATGATCAGGGGTCTGGAAACAAAGCCCTATGAGGAGAGACTGAAAGAACTGGGCATGTTTAGCCTTGATATGAGAAGATTTAGGGGAGACATGATAGCCTCTTCCAGTACTTGAGAGGTTGTTACACAGAGGAGGGCCAGGATCTCGTCTTGATCCTCCCAGAGTGCAGGACACGGAATAATGGGCTCAAGTTACAGGAAGCCACATTCTGGCTGGACCTCAGGAAAAACTTCCTGACTGTTATAGCAGTATACAACAATGGAACCAATGACCTAGGGAGGCAGTGGGCTCTCCCACACTAGAGGCATTCAAGAGGTAGCTGGACACCCATCTGTCAGGTATGCTTTAAGGTGGATTTTTGCATTGAGCAGGGGGTTGGACTTGATGGCCTTATACCCCCTTCCTACTCTACTATTCTATGAGTTTCCAAATGAGAGCCAGATTCTAAGACAATTCAGGGGACTTTGCAGGCCTTGCCCAAGACAATTTGCTGCCTGAGGCAAAGCACAAGATGGCTTCCCGCCTCCAATTCACAGCTGATCAGACTGGAAGTTGAATCTTATTTTGACACTGGTTATGGCACAAGATCCTCCTGAGAATAGCAGGTTAGCTTAGGGAGCACAGGGCAAGCCACATGGCTCATACAGTTCTGTCCTCCAACACCCCACTGCCACCCTCCCAGCATCTGCTGCCTGAGGTAGGAGCCTTACTCTTCCTAATGATAAAGCCAGCCCTGAAACTTGGCATCCTCCTTCCCCTCTGCCCTTCCTGTCTTCTTGGTGGAAGGCAGACAGGACTAGCTGTGGGACTGAGCTCCTATCTATCCTTCTGAAGACTCAATAGGCTAAGCCTCCTCTCCTCTTGTTTTTCTGTTATACTGTAGAGTGGATGCCACAATAGTAACACAATAAAATCTGAAAACAACATCACCATAAAAACAGATCAAAAGCACCACTTCTTTGCAATCAAGGTTGCTGTTGCCCTGGCACCCATGTGAATATATACATACACACGTCAAGCTTTCCTCTGGAAAAGGGATTAGAGAAAGGGCAAATAAAAATAACACATGACAGATCTCATTCAACTTGTTACAAGAAAGCACTCAGAAAGTGCAATGGATAACCCACCGTGTACAGCATCCTGTATAGATTAAGGGAACTAAAGTCAAACAGACAAGGGGACTCAAGAAATTTATTAATTTCACACTGTGCTACACTACACTGGCAGAATCCTGCACCACCAGATATAAAGACAAACAGATTACTTGCTTGGATTTTATAATTATTAATGGTTGATAGAGCTCTTTCAACAAAGGAAGTGCATTGCTATCTTGGTCTTTTTGGTCTCATAAATATTCTGAGATAGTCAGCTATCGCTTATTAATGTAGCATAAAGCACAACAGAGCATTCTTACTTCCCCCCCCCCCCACACACACACAATTTGACTGGCTGGAGGGGATAGGAAGGGGAGTAAAAAGAAGCCAAAGGCAAAGGTAGAACCAGGCAATCTTCAAAACGGAATATTTACAAAAGTTTATTTACAGTGCCAAGGTGCCGCCTACGCGTTTCGAACGCAAACTGCGCTCTTCCTCAGGGCTGTTATCTAAAATATAAATAAAAAAGTCCTTTGAATCATAATATTTACAAATAGAGGCGTTTTACAAGTTTATGTACCTAAAAATACTTCAAAAAACTTATGTATATCCAGACATACAAATTGTAATCAAAAGGTGTAATACATCATCATTCAGTTAATTAAAGTATATATACAAAAATATACCAACCAGGAGTAAATATCTACGTTACAAATGCAAACATCAGAAACGCGTAGGCGGCACCTTGGCACTGTAAATAAACTTTTGTAAATATTCCGTTTTGAAGATTGCCTGGTTCTACCTTTGCCTTTGGCTTCTTTTTACTCCCCCACGGGGTTTTCTGGGCACAAAGATTACTGCAGATGCTGACTGCAGCCAGGAAATCAGAAGATGTTTACTTCTTGGGAGGAGAGCAATGACAAATCTTGATAAAATAGTTAAGAGCAGAGACACCACATTGACAACAAAGGTCCGCATAGTTAAAGCAATGGTATTCCCCGTAGTAACCTATGGCTGCGAGAGCTGGACCATAAGGAAGGCTGAGCGAAGGAAGATAGATGCTTTTGAACTGTGGTGTTGGAGGAAAATTCTGAGAGTGCCTTACTGCAAGAAGATCAAACCAGTCCATACTCCAGGAAATAAAGCCAGACTGCTCACTTGAGGGAATGGTATTAAAGGCAAAACTGAAGTACTTTGGCCACATAATGAGAAGACAGGATACCCTGGAGAAGAGGCTGATGCTAGGGAAAGTGGAAGGCAAAAGGAAGAGGGGCCGACCAAGGGCAACATGGATGGATGATATTCTGGAGGGGACAGACTTGACCTTGGGGGAGCTGGGGGTGGCAACGGCTGACAGAAAGCTCTGGCGTGGGCTGGTCCATGAAGTCACGAAGAGTTGGAAGCGACTGAATGAATAAACAACAACAACGGGGTTTTCCTTGCTTTTGGGATAGGAAGGGGGCAGGAGCACCACGGGGGGGGGGGCAGGACAACCAATCCCGCAGCCCCTGGCACACCTGTGCAAAGATCTGCAGGTACAGTTACTATGTAGAAGGACTATTTCCCCTGCAACATCCCTTTCTGAAGAACTGAAGCTCTCTCTCTCTTTGATGCTCAACATCTTCACCCCCACCACACCCTGACACACACCTTTATATCTGAAAACATATTCACTGCCAGGGTTGAAATTGGCAGTGTCTGCACAATTTCCCCCCCAATAACTGATGCTTGGTTTTCTTATCACTGCACATCACAGGGAAATGAGATTATCAAGCCCTTATTGGTCTAAATGCACTGAGTATCATCAGATTTTGTTTTCTTTTAACTAAATAAAGCTTTATTATTAAAATAAATAAGCCTGCATAATATGCCACATCGTCTTGGCTTCGGGGCAATATCCAAGTTCATCAAGAGGAATCTGGTAAGATAAAAATCCTCTGGCACCGAGGCTTCAGGAAGAAAAGAGGAACTAAAGTGAGAGGCAAACATTAATGGAGACTCATCAGCATCAGAATAAACTCAAAAATAGACATGACATCTTGCATTTGCATAATGCTGTCAGCTGCTACTATAGAGACAGGGATCTATTACCTCTGTTTATGCTGCTGCTAACTTAATTTATAGCAATTTATTCTATAAAAGTAGATTGTAACTCTGTTGGCTGGGAGGATGAGGGGGAAAAAATCACCTTAGCTGCTCTGAAAATAAAAATGGTAATGTGTGTAATAGATTTCTGATAAAGTAATTTGAATGGTGAGCTAATATCCAGGCTGGGTTAAATGCATTTTAGTGAACCTCATCACAACCCAGTGGCTCATCTAGATGCATTTATAGCTAGAAAGATAATTTGGTTGCCTGACCCATACAACTTCTGTTGAATGGGACAGGATATAATTTTGCCCACAGTAGCACATCCTCTAGAATTCCATATTGGGTTTACATCTAAGAAAAGAGAATGCATTGGTATATAGTCTGAAGTTGTTTCATTTAATTTCTTATGTTGTCTGCTATTATGACAGCAACCTCACCTCCTCCTTCAAATCTGTCCTCAAAAGCCTTAGTTAAACTTACTTAAACGTTGGGAAAAGGAATCTGGGTACCTTATTGAACTGTAGTGGGCTATGGCCCAGAATAAGCCTAGAAATAGATCACACAAAGGGCTTCTGCAAGGAGGTTGATCTATTGAATTTCAGCTCTATTGATCGTGCTAAGGCCTCTTTGCACATTGCATTTGATGTGTGCATCTAAGGTTTTTTAACTTATGTATGGCTAAAAATGGAAATTGTGACTGTGACCAACTGGTTTTCAAAACACTCGAGGCACACTTGACAGATGTCTGGGATTAGCTGCACCTCCCTCTTGAGTGAACAGCGAGTGGTTAACCTGGTTGCCATGTAAAGTGTGAAATGGGCCCTTACACCTTAAAAGATTTTTACATATCATTTCAAGAAGCATATCGCTGTACTATAACCAAACAGCACTGGTGCAAACTCTCTTACCACCTGAGGTGAGAAAGCACACCTGCCATCACTGCCATTGCCACTGGCCACCATTGCCACCACCCCTCCCCCTGCCATGTCTGCCTCCCTCCTTCCCTTGCCCTTCACATCTGTCTCCCTTCCCACCTACTTGCCTGCTTGCTACATCTCCCTCCTCCATTTGCTGTGCATCTGTCTCCCTCCTGTCCCTCCATACTGCATTACTGCCACCGCTCTGCAGTGCTGGGAGCCCAAACACCAATAAATAAACACCAGGCTCTGAGGGCTCCTTCCTTAAGGCCAGGCATTGTGGGAGGAGGGGTACCCCTGGAGATTGTCTGTACTGTGAGTGATCTTCAGGGATACCCCCAAAGGAAAGAAAACTCTTACTTAAGGTTCAGTCTTGATCTGCTCCTTGTTGGAGCATCACACAGACAAGCTTTCTGCCTTCCAGCCCAAGCATGACTCAGAGCTTTCCATGGTGCGGATCTATTCCCATCTGGCTTGCCTGTGAAACCTGACATACCCAGCTGCCTGCTCAAGATCTGACCTATGATAGAACCAGTGAGATGAAGCCCAACTGTGAGGCAGTGCAAGGCAATGCCATAGCCCACTACAGTTCAAAGGCCTGAACTAGTGAAGGAATGTGTATACAGCTACAAACCAATAGGTTCTGGATTTCTGCCCTGTCAGCATGATGGGCTACAAAAGCACCAATAAGAAAGACAACCCTATTTGATTGCACATTGAGTGTGCCTGTTCTGAAGAGACAGGATGAATTTCCAAAAGCCGCTGCTTCACAGCTCCCATAACTGATCGACTTGTGCCTGACTTGCAGAGCTGAGCAGCTTTGCGAAAATAGTAACTAATATCAGTTCTTGTTTCTGAGCTGAAGGGATAATGCTTTAATCCTCT
Source organism: Elgaria multicarinata webbii (assembly GCF_023053635.1). NCBI lineage: Eukaryota > Metazoa > Chordata > Lepidosauria > Squamata > Anguidae > Elgaria > Elgaria multicarinata. The sequence continues at coordinate 32,042,581 of NC_086179.1, read as the reverse complement.
TAGGGTGGGATTCTGGCTCCACTGAAATCAACAGCCATGTTCCCAATGGTTTCTGCAAGAGATTAGGTGTTTGAGGAGGGATTTGAAGGAGGAGGTGACTTGATGAAGAGAGGCAGTGAGTGCTTTTCCAAGGACTGGAAGTAGCATTGGACACAAATCATGAAGCAGGTCCTCAGGGCAATGAATCACTTAACCTCAGAGGCAATCAGTTTATGACCTGATTTTTTTCTCGTCATTCTTATTGCCTTCATAGTAAAAAATGTCATTACGAAACATATAAAATTAGCCATCCCTCTTAAAACAACAACAACCCACACACCACACAGTTTCAGTGTTTGCTGGCGTGACCTCTTAGGGGCAATGAATTCTATAGGTTAATGCTATGCTGCACAAAGAATTATTTCTTGTTTTATTGGTTCGTAACCTGCTGCCCTTTAAATTCAGCTAGTGGCTGCTTCCCCCCCCCCCTGTAATTTTGTGGGGCGAGGTAAAAAGGAAGAATCAATCTATTTTGCAGGGAACCTTTGATCATCCTGAATGTCTCTAACATGCCACCTTCTAACTATTCGCCCTTGCAGGCTAAAGAGCTGTCATCCGTGCAGTCCTTCATCTTATGCAAATACCAACACATCACTCTGTTGACCTTCACCGGACCTTCCCAAAGAACTTGTATATATCTTTCCCTTGCCAAAAAACTGAAAAGCAAACCGTTCGGACCTGCAGCTTTCTATGTTATTCACAGGTCAGTTCCCAGGTCTGCACTGATGCATGATGTCAAATGGGATGAACATGCGGCTGTTTTTTTAAAAACAAAAAACAAAATTGCCTCTTATCTTCTAGGAGAAGCCAATGCCTGGCTTCTTCAAATTCAACACTGATGCACTTAACTTTGTTTAAAGAAATATTTGTTTTATATTTTATTCATACATTCATTTGTATCCTGCTTTTTTCAGCCCTAAAAAGTGCCCTGAAAGCAGCTCACAAAAAAACAAGGGGGTGAAGCACAAGAAAACTCAATTAAGATACGATAAAGATAAGAGTGCTCAATAAAATCAATCAAAACACAGCTGATGAGGAGAGAAGAAATTCAGATTAAGAGTTAGGTGGAATAAAGATGTCTTAGGGCATGGGTTACAGATCTGGGAGGGACGAGGGGGAATGGTAGACTGGTAGACACTTTCTTAGGAAGTGTGCTTCTCAAAAAGAATTATAGGGAGCTACAACAGACTGATCTTGGCCTGAAGACTCTAGGCTAGGTGTGGGCAAACCTCAGGCTTCTGGGATCTAAGAGTGTCTCTACCCAAGGCATTTATCGTGCCCTAGTGATTGTTCACTCATGGAAGTTCATGGGTCCTTTTCATGACATTGTCAAACTCCGATGCCTCTCGTGTTGTTTTCAAGGGATAATCTGCCATTTAAAAAATCACCCCAAATGTGGTGATAAAACAGCGCCATCTGCTGGTGGTATCAATGAAACACATGGGAGGAAACCTGCCAAAACAAAGAGGGGTGTGCGTGTATTTTGCCGATCGGTAAAGCATGGAGATTCCAGAAGAGAAAGCCCTGATAAGGCTGCGGGATTTTTGAAAATTTTTGAGGTGTGTCTTTGGCATCCAGATTAGATATTGCTAAAATGACTGAAACTGAGATCGAAGACTCACATATTAATGGGAATCTGAGATCACTAAAAGCTGCCCCTTAGTAGAGACGGACTGTTCTTTTGCTTTTAAAATTCTTTGCACAATTATTTGCTATTGCTGGTTTTATTCTGCTTCTGTTTTATCTGTTAACAGTTTTATTTTTGTACTTAACATCATAACTAAAGGCACAATCCTATACATGTCTAGACAGAAAAATATCCCAAAACTCCCAGCATGGAGCATACTGGGAGTTGTATGGCTTTTTTCTGTATAAACATGCATAGGATTGTGCCATAAGTAAGAAATGAGAGTGCTACAGTGTAAGGAACTGGAGACTATGATCTTTACAATATGCATGGGCATGGTCCCCACTGGTCCCCACTACTGGCAGTAGTAATGTTACCCCTCACCCCCACGTACACACTCAGCTGCAGGGCTCATCTTCTCTGAAGTCTGATGGCTTTTTTAAATTCAGCAGAGGTGGGTAATATGTTAAGAACGTAAGAAGAGCCATGCTGGATCAGACTGTTAGACCAAGGGTCAATCTAGTCCAGCCTTCTGTTCACATAGTGGCCAACCAGCTGACGATGGGAAACCCATAAGCAGTGCCACTGTACCCTTCCATCCATGTTCCCCAGCAACTGGAATATGTAGGCCATGTTGTTGGAATAAGCCCCTGCTAGCATGGCCAATAGTCAGGAATGATGAGAGTTGAAGTCCAACAATATCTGGAAGTCCATACATCCCCCACCCCTGAAATTCAGCAAGAGATTCTCCCACTGTCTCATGGAACTATCTCCTACTAACCATGAGCTCCCATCCGCTGACCAACAAAGGAATAGTCAGGGAACAGCTGTAATATTCCTGAGGACATTTCCATTGCCCTTCAGTCAAAGTTCCTGGAACAGAATTATTGTAAAGAAACATGGGGGCAGGGGGACATCAAGGAGGACATGACCTTGAGTTCTCTTTCTCCCCAACACTGAAAGGTTGCTTCATCCCGTTCCTTTTTTGTTCCTCTTTCAACTCTTCCCTTCTCAGCCATCACTGAGATTACTGCCTTCTGTGACACTGCCTTCCATTCCATTATATGGCCACGTAAAAAAAAGAAAAAAGGAAGAGTCAATAAAACCTCTACATAAAACTGGAAGAAGATGAACTTGTTCAGGTGGGGTGTGTCTTTGTTCCTATTACTCATGCCAGTCTCGGTCTTAAAGCCTGAGGTTGGTACTGAAAAGCCAAGGAACGTTTCCTATAGATTCCTTTAAGCGCATCACTGCACCGTTTGAATGAGCAGAGCGGATCCATTTCTGCAGTATATTGGAGCAGGTGGAAATCTATCATGATCATGTTGTACCTTAGGGTGGGTTCCCAAAATGTAGAATTCTTATTGGGAAGGCAACTGAGTGCGGGAGTTAATGTGAAACCTGGTGTAGATTGCAACACGTAACAGTGCACATGTAGTATTTTTTATTATTATTATTTTGCCATGCGATGGGAAATTATAGCCAGTCACAACTTTCCAGTGTGTGTGGTACACAGGCAAGATTGTTTTGTGTTAAGAAGTACACATTCTATGCTAACTCTTGCACAGAAGTACCATCTGTATAGCCATTTTGGAACATCTACATGTTCTTCCCCCTTGCTGCACATTTTCTTGGTATTGGGCTGAGGAGAGTTGCAGTCCAACAACGTCTGGATGGCCACACATTCCCCACCCCTGTGGTAAGCGCGCAAGTTACACGTGCACTGTAGCAATACCCCCCCATTCTTTTCATTTGCCATGCCGGAAGCTCACCGTTAGGTGTAATGGTTTCCGCAGTAATTCCCAAAGTGTGTGCCAGGGTGCGCAAGTGCTCCATGAGAAATACCTCAACTCTGTTCTGTTCAATTCACAATAAAAGGAAAAGGAAAGGAAGAGAAAGAACAAAGCTCTGACTGCCAGTAACTCAGTCATAGGAGAAGCATTTCAACCCTTTAGAATGGGGGGAAAAGTGTGAAAAAGTTGGGAAATCCCAAAAGATTGGTTGGGAAAGGGGGTGGGCCATCTGGGGAGCTCTGGAGGGTCAGATTAGGCCCCCAGGAGGGCTGGATTTGACCCCTGGGCCTCAGGTTCCAAGTCACTGTCTTACTGCTTATGTCTATTAGAATTGCTACGGTGGTGTCTTTCCAGTGGCACTTCAGCTGCTCATTCCTTAAAACCCCCACTGCATCGCAACTGCGGGTGGGAACAATGAATCCCCATGGCAGGGGGGAGAGCAGGCTTTCCGGCAACCATTTGGCTCATGGAGCACGCCCTCTGCTCTGCCGTCCGGCGTTCCAAGCAAGCTACGATGGCCCTTAATCTGCCCCCAGCATCAATGCAAAGAGAGGTCAAAACTGACAGACGGTGGAAATACAGTGGTGACCTCAGAGCAGAGGGAAAGTCATGGTAAGTCCATGACTTTTTAAACTCGTAGTTTCGGGGAAAAGCCTCGTGGTGGATGTGAGTTGGCTGCTGCATTGTATAACCAATGCAGCACCACTGCGCAGCCACCTCGGGGTAAATAGAGCATATTGACAACCCACTGGAAAGAGAGAGGGAGATTGATTAATTCTAGTGCTGTGTCCTGGCCAAAGATCCTTTCCCCCTAAAAGTGCAGCTCAGGTTTTAGACCATCTGTGGGAATGTGAAACAGGAATACAAGCTTTTTAAATCTCATCTAGTCCACATATCAGTTAATGCTTCTCTCCCTGCCCACCCCGTCCCCCGCTCTTCTCTCTCCACTGAGTGATATTTGCATTGACATATTTTGCAACAAAACTAAACACACACAGAGAGAAAGAGAGAGAAAAAGAAAGAAAAGGAAGCAAATTTCCTCCCATTTAAAACCTAATTGCAGTGGAGCAGCTGAAAGAGGAGATTGACGTAACATTTTTCTTTGCGGACAGAGGCGTTTTCTCTATTTATTCATTCATGAATGTAAGATAAGCCATTGGTAACCTGTTCAATGGCACAGATCTCCATTAACTGCAGATGTAAGGGCTGAGACAATATAAATGTTTGAAAGTAAGAAAATGCAAAAAAGGGAACAATTTCTGCCCTAAGTGGCCAGTTGTGCTTTATTCCAGGTGCACAGTTGGCACAGAGGCAATATAAAAACTGGACCTAGCAAGAAGCAGGAAAATGGGCTGACATTCCTTCCGTGTGCAAGACCTAACCACCTCATCTCCTTCTATTATTTCCCCACACTTAGAAACATAGCCCGGTGTTGTCAACACTGACTGGCAGTGACTTTCCAGGGTTTCAGGCAGGAGTTTTTCCTTCCTTACTTGAGGGTGTGTGTGTCTTTATGATGACGCTTTGCTGCTTGTTCCCAGAAAACTCTGCAGCATCTCATCTGCAGGGTGGGAACAATAAATCCCAACGGCAGGAGGGAACACGGGCTATCCGGCCAGGAAAGCTGCAGTGCCCCCTGCCCTTCCTTCCCGTGTCCTATCCTGGGATTTGTTTTGCCCCCAGGAATGCCCACAGCCTCAACTGAAGTGAGGTCACCACTAACAGATAGAGGAAAGAAGGGGGTGACCTTGGCACAAAGGAAAAACTTGCAGTAAGTCAGCAACTTTTTAAACTCACAGTTTCGGCGGGGTGGGTGGGTGGGAGCCTGTAGTGGCTGTCAGTTGGCAGCTGCATCATATGAACAATGCATCACCAACTCCCAGCCAGAATGGGCTAAACAGGGCATATCGACAAGCCCCAGGAGTTGCTGGGGATTGAACCTGGGACCTTTGGCATGTAAAGCAGGTGCTCTGCCGCTGAGCCACAGCCCCATCCTGTAGACACCAAGAGGATACGATTGTCTTCTTCGCCATTTTCTCCATCCCCCTGGTCCTTTGTCATCCTTGACCTTCTCTGCAACGGGTTTTGTTTGTTCTTCTCTGCCTCCTTTTTCGAACCAAAGCCCTCTTTCCTTCTCTGTTCATATATGGATAGGTAGCCAAGGATGACTCACTAATCATTCAGACAGTAAGATCCCAGGGATACAATTATAGTTTTGCAGCATAGGGGATTTCCATAATGGTGCACACAGTGTTTTCTTAGCTTTCACTGTGGCTTATGTGGGACACACTGATCCCTGCCACTCTAACTGTGGAGCTGTCTATATGTGGAGAAAGCCCCGCAGTGGCTGCAAATCAGATATATGACACAGCTGCAGGGCTTTCCTGTGGAGCTGCGCTTTGAAAAAATTGGGGATTTACCCTGATTTTTTCAGTGGGAGTGAGGTCAATGCAGCTCTTCTGCCGTCTGACCTCGCTCTGGGGGCAATCCGAGGGACAGTGCTAGTGGAAAGCGACTGGAGATTGATCACTTTCCACCAGGAAGGGGGGCGCCCTCTGGTACCCAGATGACCAACGGAAACCCTGTGCTCCCTTCTTGGCATCAGGATTACCCGATGCCACCCCAGGTAATGGAAGCCGTGGGGTTTGGGGGAAAAGACGGTGCCAACTCGGTGCCGTGAAGACAGCCCCTGTAACAAAATACACTACAAGGAAAAGGGTTGTTCTGCAGAAAATCACAATCTGCCATCAGAGCACACATAGAAATTACAGCATTAAAAATTTAATTTGAGAAATTCTAAAGCACTTCATATTAAAAACTCCCCAAGATATACTTAGGGAAATGCTTGTAGAACTCATAAACCACCAATGCTGTGGTTATGAAACATTAAACGATTGATTAATTTATTATGATCAGATTTGTGTCTAATATATTACATTATCGTTAGTACAGGATACAGTTTCGTATCTGCCTCTACTGTATCAAAGACCTTGATCATGTGCAACTGGTCTACAAGTGAGCAAGCGGTGCGCTCACCTTGGGTTCCTCCTGAGTTATTTTGCTAGCATAGTTTGCAGAGGTATCACTGAGAAACTAAATAGGAAGAGAAGGCAGTAGGCTGCCTCTGGTGAATCTATAAGTGTTCACCTGTCTAGAAACTGCAATAGAATTTTTTTTTTGTGATGCTGTCTCTGTATGCATAATTGAGTACCTTTGTGACACAAGCAAGCAGCAGACCAGGGCTCCCCAACCATTTTGGATCTCTGGGCACATTTGGGTAGGGTGGCCATATGGAAAGGAGGAGAGGGCTCTTGTATCTTTAACAGCTGTATGGAAAAGGGAATTCCAGCAGGTGTCATTTGTAGGCATGCAGTCCCTGGTGAAATTCCCTCTTCATTGCAACAGATAAAGTTGCAAGAACCCTGCCCTCTTTTGTATCTGGTCAAGAGGGCAGGGCTCCTGCAGCTTTAACTGTTGTGATGAAGAGGGGATTTCACCAGGGGCTGCATGCATACAAATGACACATGCTGAAATTTCCCTTTTCTATGCAGCTGTTAAAGATACAGGAGCCCTGTCCTCCTTTCTATATGGTGACTCTAGAGAAAATGCTGTGAGCACCACCACAAAATGGCTTCCATGGAGGATGTCACTAGTCATGTCATGGCTGCCGTTGGGGCCTGGCTAAAGCAAGCTAGAGAGGGATTAGGGAGAGAAATCATAGAATCATAGAATAGCAGAGTTGGAAGGGGCCTACAAGGCCATCGAGTCCAACCCCCTGCTCAATGCAGGAATCCACCCTAAAGCATCCCCGACAGATGCTTGTCCAGCTGCCTCTTGAAGGCCTCTAGTGTGGGAGAGCCCACAACCTCCCTAGGTAACTGATTCCATTGTCGCACTGCTCTAACAGTCAGGAAGTTTTTCCTGATGTCCATCTGGAATCTGGCTTCCTTTAACTTGAGCCCGTTATTCCGTGTCCTGCACTCTGGGAGGATCGAGAAGAGATCCTGGCCCTCCTCTGTGTGACAACCTTTTAAGTATTTGAAGAGTGCTATCATGTCTCCCCTCAATCTTCTCTTCTCCAGGCTAAACATGCCCAGTTCTTTCAGTCTCTCTTCATAGGGCTTTATTTCCAGACCCCTGATCATCCTGGTTGCCCTCCTCTGAACACGTTCCAGAGGGAGGAAGGTAGGGAAAATAGAAAGGCAAATGGGGGTAGAGGGGGGAGAAATAGGGAAGCTAGAAGCTGATAGGGAGAGGAAAACAGCAAGGCAAGGGATGAGAGGGGAGAGAAAGAGCAAGGCTACAGGCTAGAAAGGGATAGAAAGCAGGCTGCCCTAACATTTTCCCAGGGATTTAAAAAAAATTTTTTTTTTGAAGGGGGCAGGGAGAGAGAGCTTTGCAGGTGCTGTTGGAGGTGACTGTGGGCGCCACTTTGGGGACCCACACAGTAGACCAATCCTAGTCGCAGCTCCAGATTTTTGAGGGCCCTTGGCCAAGACCCCTGGAAAGGGCCCCCTTCTTCAATGCCTTCTCCCCACCATTGTCATTAAGTCCGTCCTCTTTGGCCCCATTCAGAAGATACCTTAAACCACGGCTTTAACCACAGTGACTAAGGCAAAAGCCGTAGTCACCATGGTTAAAGCCGTGGTTTAAGGTGTCTTCTGAACATGGTCTGGCTTTCTGTCTTAACCACCATGGTTAAAGCTGTGGTTTAAGGTGTCTTTTGAATGGGACCTTTGTTATTATTGCTATCATTTGCTTGCTTGACAGGCAGGAAGCCAGGAGGCAGCGGCATCTACTGCTCCTTCTTAGCGCCATTACTGCCTGGCCCAGAGCGAGAGGCAGGTGAATGAGGTCACAATGGTGAAGCAGAGGAACAAGTCCAGGGGTTCTTGTCAGTGGGCAGGTGGTCCCTCCGCAGGTGCCTGGTCGTGCCTACCTTGATGTCACCTTTATCCAATCCCCTCCTATCCATCCATCCCCTCCTTCTATCTATAATTGCACATTGCTTCATGTCAGCATCTCCGATCTGGGGCACCCTCTGCCACTTTAATTCAAATGTAACAAAATACATTTGCCTTTCAAAATCCCTGCTTGTCAGGAGATTTTCTATGTACAGTAGGGTGGAAATCAAACCTGCATTTTAAAGTGCTTTAAGGATCTCTTGGGAGTTTTCCCCTGACTTCAATTAATGCCACTGTTGACAAGTTATATATTTCCCACTCTAAATGCCACCACAATTCCCCCTCCAGCTAGTGGGAGAGAGATGACTCCACCACGTGGCTACCTTGGGCAGCCACTGGCCATGCTGCCCAATGACTAGATGCAGACTCATCATGACATGGTTGGTGATGATCTGACTGTGAATTACCTGCCCACTTGTCCTATGCCCTTTCCTTCACCATCTGTGTTCTCGTTCTTCAGTGAAACTGACAAGGTCAGCGGAAAGCTTTGCCAATTTCCCACTTTGGAATCAGTCGAAACCGACAAGAGTCCATGAAACATTTGTCAATTTCATGAATGCTTGCACTCTGTCTTTGTGTTTTAAAAGTATTACCATATGCTAGGTGTGCATTCACTTTGGACGAATCCCGAATCCAGAACCAAATTAGGTTGCTTTGGAGTGATTCTGGATTCAAGAGACTGTCCAAAGCGAGGCTGGTGTCCTTGGCCCAAATCAGGCTACATCAAAAGCTTTGAGAGCAATTTGGAGATTTGAAGGGCTACATAAACACGGACTGTGGCTCAGTTCAGACAACACATTTCTCAGTGATGGTTTTAGAACTCCATGGTGGAGTTTTTATATCATCTTTGAGAAATATGTTGTCTGGCAGGAAAACTTCACGCAACGGTGGAGTGGTTTTTTTTAAAAAAAATACTCCACGCTGAATATCCATGCTGTGCAGTGGAGAGTTCCTGTACAACTGTTGTTTTGCATGTTATGTGGAGTGCTCTGTGGAGTTTTCTGTTGCATTGTGTTGACTTAGAATCATAGAATAGAATCATAGAATAGCAGAGTTGGAAGGGGCCTACAAGGCCATCGAGTCCAACCCCCTGCTCAATGCAGGAATCCACCCTAAAGCATCCCCGACAGATGCTTGTCCAGCTGCCTCTTGAAGGCCTCTAGCATGGGAGAGCCCACAACCTCCCTAGGTAACTGATTCCATTGTCACACTGCTCTAACAGTCAGGAAGTTTTTCCTAATGTCCAGCTGGAATCTGGCTTCCTTTAACTTGAGTCCATTATTCCGTGTCCTGCACTCTGGGAGGATCGAGAAGAGATCCTGGCCCTCCTCTGTGTGACAACCTTTCAAATATTTGAAGAGTGCTATCATCTCCCCTCAATCTCCTCTTCTCCAGGCTAAACATGCCCAGTTCTTTCAGTCCCTCTTCATAGGGCTTTGTTTCCAGACCCCTGATCATCCTGGTTGCTCTCCTCTGAACACGCTCCAGCTTGTCTGCGTCCTTCTTGAATTGTGGAGCCCAGAACTGGACGCAATACTCTAGATGAGGCTTAACCAGGGTTACACTGGTTACAGAGTTCCCTGGCAAGCACGGCGTAAGGAGTGAGTGCTGCTCTAGCAGAGCTGCCAGGATTTTTTTTTGCAGCAATGGCTGATGGGATACCATTAGGAGGACAGGGGGAGGAGAGAGGGTGGGAGAACTGTCAATCAAACATCATGATGGATTTTACTCGACTCCATGGTAGCCCACAGTCACACAATGATGGAATTAGAACATGTTGTGTGGGGAGTACCTCCTAAAAATTCAACCGTTGAGTGGAGTTTTCACACTGCATTGACTAATGTGTTGTCTGAATCGAGGCAGTGTGTTTGCAAAGATGAATATGTATTTCCCCAAGCTCTCCATATAAGGAAAATGCAAGGGAGGGGAAGGGAGAGAAGGAGCTGTAGTTTTGTGACTGACAGCTTTAGCTTCCAACCGGGGAATACCTTTTTCCTTCCAATCACAGTGCTCTTTGGAAGGATGTTTAAGGACGTTATCGGAGATTGTTCCTGTGTTTTCACTGTGTTTTGTGAGTGTGTTTCTGTGGCAGCAGAGGCAGAAGTAGTGCTCTGGGCTTCCAGGAATGGCTTGGGAGCTAGGATTAACTGAGAGATGATTGAACCCACAGGTCGTTTGTTTAGTGGATGGGTGCTGCTGCTGACAGCAACTCCCCAGATAGTTATGTGGAGTTCCACTGAGAGCTTCTCCACATGAGTGATTTATTGCATGCTCGTAATTGTTCAGTCATGGAAGTTTGTGGGTCCTTTTCATGACATTGTCAACCTTCAATGCGTCTCCTGCCATTTTCAAGTGAGAATCTGCCATTGTATAAATCCCCAAAAATGCTGTAATAAATCGAAATTGCGCAATAAAACAGCACCTTCTGCTGGCAATATAATTGAAACACAAGTGAAGGAACTGGCAGAAACAAAGGTTGGGAGAAGTGTGTGTATTGTGCTGATTGTTAGAGCCATGAAGACTCCAGAAGAAAAAGTTGCAGCATTTTTGTTAAATGTGGAGAAGCCCTGAGTCCCTATTACCTGACTCAAGCTCACCTAGCACTTTCTCTCTGGCTGTCTGGTACAATGGAGGGCAGAAAGTTATTACAGGGCTCCACCAGCAGCCAGGGAGTATAGCTGGGTGATGAGGAGAGAGATCTGGTCTTGCCACCTCTTCTGCCTCCTCTCCTACTGCTTAATGTAAAGCCCAATGATAAGCTGGGCTTCTTGTTCTCAGATTGTCTGCCTCTCTCTCTCTCTCTCTCTCTCTCTCTCTCTCTCTCTCTCTCTCTCTCTCTCTGGGCTCCTCTAAAATAGTGATTTATTGCACGTTCATGATTGACCACTCACAGAAGTTTTCAGGTCGATTTCATGACATCATCAACAACCGGGACACATCCCATGGAATCTTCTAGAAATCCTTGGATAAAAAAAAACAATTTTAAAAGTGGTAATAGCTGGGAAACAGCAGGATCTTCTGCCACTAGATGGCACTGTCTCAATACAACAATGTAACTGAATGGAGGAAAAGCATTCAATTCAAAACCCTTGTTCCCCCTCTCCTCCCATGTAATGAAGCCCATAACAATTGCACCAAAGAACCAGGAAGCAAAAAAGTCCCAAGTAAACAGTGTGATTTCCCTTAATGTAGCCATCATGACTAGTACTTTATAGTAGGGTTGTGCAGGGTCCCCTTGACCCACTTTCTGGAAATGGTCCTTACTGTTGTCATAGTTTGAACCTTAGATTTAGAAAATGATGGTGCTGCCATCTTCCTTAAAAATGACAGTTCTCATCGAGGGCAGGCGGCTGCCAGACAGGTGTAGTAAGTCTCACAAGTGGGCATGGACAGTGGCTTGCCATTGCTGAAGAAGCCTACAGTGCTTCCGGGCCTGATCCAGATTCAGACCAAGGTGGTACACACACCTATTTTATAGCGTTATCCTCCATAAATTTGTCCAATTCCATTTTAAAGCCAAATCCATTGGTAGTCATCACCACATCTTGAGCAAACCAGTTCCATAATTTAGCGATGCTCTTTGGGAAAAAGAAAAGAATACTTCCTTTTGTCTGTCCTGAATCTCCCTCTATTGCATAGGATCCCTAGACTATGAAAAGTTGCACACCTATTGATTATCTACCTGCCAAGCTACATTTAAAGGCCCAGGAGAAGGGCCAGAAAGAAAGGGGTGGGTGGGAACCTAGTAGCTCTAAGTATTCATACTCTCATACGAATAGTTTACCGAGAAAATCTATTTTTATTTATTTATTTATTTATTTATTACATTTTTATACCGCCCAATAGTCGAAGCTCTCTGGGCGGTTCACAAATGTCGGGAAACACACAAATCCACCTCTGGAATGTGGGGAATTGAAAACCTCCACCAACAAAAGCAAGCATAGAATATGACTATACACAGCAATGAGGTGGTTTTAAATATAGCTTCATTCCTTCCTGTCTGACAGAGAGAAGAAATATGCGTGATTTATTTATTGTTTAGCAGACTTTGCATTCATTCCCCCCCCTCCCTTGTCACCCAAATAATTGGAGTGGCAAGTGTGAGCGCAATCCTGTTTATGGATGGTGCAGTCACATTTCTTTCCTCCTGTTATGTTCGTATTTGACTCATAGCTTTAGCTATCAGCTTCCTCCGGGAGGGAAAACTCTACAAACATTACTGGAACCTAGGTCAATGGTACAGAACCTGTGGCCTTCCCAAAAGTTGTCAGCTCCAACTTCCATTAGCCCCAAACAATTTGACCAGACAGTAGGCGTTGCAGTCTGACATCCGGAGAGGCAGAGATTCCACGCCCCTGGCCCTAGATAGAATGAATGATCTTTATGTTGGGATGGACATGAAGAACTGGAAGAACTTTGCTAACAGTAACCTTAGCTAGAAAAGTGTGATGGGTGGTTTTAAGAGTGCTTCTGAATTACTATTTGTATGTAAATCCAATGTGTTTCAAGTCATACAAATTTCTCTATTACAATTGAACAAGTATAATTCTCTGCATTTGTTTGTTCTCTCTTTCTCTTAGGCCTAATCTACACATGCAGGCCTTCTGTGTCTGTAGGGGGAGGAGGATCTCGAGATTTCCAGCTTCTGGGATTGTCCCCCCAGGGTCCAAATGCCACTGCGTCATCCTGGAACTGAAGAGGGACATTCTGGTGCAGCATTTTTTTAAAAAAGAGAGGAGACGTTGCACAATTGCACAGGCGTGATCCTGCGCTAACCCCCTCCCTGCAAACTTGGTGCAGAAAACCACTGAGAGCCATCCCAGGGATAGCAAAAATGCTCACCTCGATGGGCACGGAGTCCCCCCCGCAGAGCTCCATGCCCAGTTGCTCAGGTCTGCTACTCGTGGGGAAGAGAAAGGACCTGGGAGTGAGCGGCACACCACCTGCATATCTTGGGGATGTCCAGGGACCATGGGGAAAATTGGGATAAGTGCAGTGCCATTTATCCCAGGACAACTGAGAGGTTCTCTCTCTCTCTCTCTCTCACTCTCACTCTCACTCACACACAGGTGAGGATCATCTCTGAGCCTGGGTGTCCTGTTGATAAGCTCTTGGGAATTTTCTCCCCCGCTTTCTGTCTTGGCTGGTGTACTTCTCCTTCTTCAGCTTCCAAGTCCAATTCAGGCTCCGAAATCCAGTCCCCCACACTAAGGAGAATGGGACTGATCCTGAAAAAAATGCATGTGTCATTGTTGGGCTTTGAAAAAAGGTCACTGAGAACAGCATTGTTATTACTACTATTATTTTAAAACGTCTCTTAGATGATGATCTTTATTGAGTTAGTGGCACATCAGCCTGATGGTCTTTGCATTTAAATTTATGTTACATCCATTATATGCCACTAAGGCAGACTCATATTTGCTGATTAGTGCTATAAATGGACAGATTTGCTCTCTCCTTTTTGTTTTGTAATTTTTCTATATTGGATTTGGTAGCAGCAAGGAGCCACGCAATAATGAATTTTGAGCTGGAACTATTTTTCTTAAACTCTACTGCACAATACCCATGTGTTTACAAGGTATGCAAATCCACACACACCCCGCCAAGTACCTTTTCACAACCTGAGTCATAAGAACCTCCTTCCAAGTTAACTTGCCCTTAGACCTGTCTAGAGGCATGTTAGCTTGGAGGGATGCTAATTGAATTACACAGCTCCAATGAACCTGAAGACCATGTAGCCCCTGTACTGAAGCAGGATTGTTCCAGCATGGTAGATGTGGTTTAAGCTTCATGCAGAATGTGTAAAAATATACGGAAATGTACTTGTGGGGGTATTTTGCTACCCCAAACCATTGCCAATGTATCCATGGCTCTATTTTCTTACCCAGTACAGCAGGGGTGGGTAACCTTTTTGCCTCTGACTGCTGCATGCAGTGATAGCAGTGGATTTGGGGCTGGTTGGAGGTGGTGTGTCTAGCCAGGAATGGCATCCCTTCCTCTTTCAAACATGCCCACAGGCTTCCCAGACCTCTTTCTTCCTCTCTACACACATTCATATCTTCTCTACACACAGGAAAAATTCCACAGCTTTACCATTGCAGTCTTCCCTCCACGACAACGCAGCCATTTACATGTGACCACATGATTTTGAATTGAAAACGTCCCTTCCATTGAGAAAATGAAACAGCAGCTTCTATGCTGGGTTTATACACTGGGAGATCCCAGATAATACCACAGTATTGATGCTTTTTATTTTAAAAGTGAAATTTCGAGGGGATAGCATATATGTCCTGGATGCTGATGGTGTCATGTAAGTGAGTAGCCAATTACAAGTAGCCAATTGCATTTAGAGAAGCTCACAGACACACAAACACGCAGACACACACTCTTCCCATCAATGCATGCAAGGATGGGGAGGTTTAAACCTCCTGTACCCATGTGTTGAGATCCCATTGTGCACCCCTCTCCCCAATGCCCAGCTGAATTGTGCTGTTCCCAGGGATGACTCTTCCTGCATGCCCTCCCCCGATTTAAATTCCATTCCCCCCTCCATTATAATTTATTTATTTATTTATATCGCACCATCAGTATACATGGTGCTGTACAGAGTAAAACAATAAAATAGCAAAACCCTGCCGCATAGGCTTACATTCCAGCCCACCAAACAGCCATGCAGCAGGGCTGGCCAGGGAGCAATTTAGCTGGGGAGGGAGGGACATGGGGATGCCTCCCCACATCACAATACCGCTCCCCCTTGCCCACCAAACAGCTGAGCAGTGGGCTTCAGGGGGCGGGATCTGGGGGCTGGAGCACTTGCTGCTGGCTGGTGTCAAGAGTGTAACTCAAAAGTCTCTTTACTCTTCTGCTGCTAGAAATCTGGCCCTCTCTATGAATGTGTCAGTCCTTCCTTCCCCAAATAAAGACAGCCCTGGAGAACAGTACATGCTGACAACCACACTGTGCCATTTCTGCTAAGCCTTTTGGACAGAGGTAAAAACAGCAGAGGGTTGGATCTTTTCGTTGCACTTAGATCCCAATGAAATCAATGAGAAAACATGAGACTGGGCTTTTCTATATGAAGCTGTTAATCTGCTGCATCTACATTCAGTTGCATCTCAGAATTGAAATCTGAGCACTACATGTGTAGCTTTTCCTTTTCTGCTTTTCTGCTGCATAGCACAAATACACCAGTAGAAACATGGCTTTCTTACTTCCATGAGAAATAATACCCCATTTTCCCTGCTCTGAAGGAACTCACTGAAATTGCTGTTTACAAACAGAAGCAAAACTGGAGGGTCATGATGTATATAAGAATGTGGCAATGTAAGTCTTATTACTTGAGATCTATCAACTGATTTTGCTCGTTTTTGTTTTAAACTGAAGCTTGAGCAGTGTAGATGCAGGGCCGGCGCTTCCATAGAGGCCAGTTAGGTGGCCGCCTAGAGCGCCAAGTTCGGCGCCCCCAGAAGTCGCCCTCCCACTCCCAGAGCTGCTCTGGCTGAGTGAGGGCAGCTTCCGGGTGCGCCGTTCTGAAGCCTTCCACCCTGCTCCCCAGCATCCCTGGCTTGGCTTCAGCTGGGCGCCCGCCCAGCAGCCGAAGCCAACCTGGGACACTGGGGGGTGGGGGTGGGTGGCTCCACGTTCTGACATCCGGCGCGCGCCGAAAGTCAGAACGTGGAGCCGTCTGACTGCCCTCCCCCAGCTTCCTGGCTTGGTTTCGGCTGGGGGCTCCCAGCCAAAGCCAAGCTGGGACGCTGGGGGGGGGCGGCGGCGAACGGACAGAATTGGAGCTGCCCAACCACCCCACCGCAGCGTCCTGCCAAGCCAGGAGGACTTCAGGCGAGGGACAGGTAACCTGTCTCCACCTACCTGGGGTGGGGGGGATACGGTGTGGTGGTGGTGAAAGCAGCTCACCTTGCCTAGGGCGCAAAAAAGCCTGGCACTGGCCCTATGTAGATGTGCAGAAAATTTTGAAAGTTTGAAAAAGTTCAAAGCTCGAGCTTTAATATGAATTAATTCCCTCTGGGCCAAACAGGAAGGGCAGCCCCTCTTCCAGTGGGATGAAGGACAGCCCTGCTCAGCCAATCAGTGTGGTGCACAGCAGGGTTCATAAAAAGAAATGCTAGTGATGCCCTGTCTTCCTCACACATTAGTGACAATTTGTTATCGCAAGTATTATTTCAAATGTTCTGGAGTACAATCAACAGCTGCCTTCCCCACAAATGCGCAAAGTAAAATGTGTCTGGCGCAAGTGAGAATCCATTTATTGCCTCCGAGTTGCAGGAAACTGAAATTACCTCTTAAATGGCTTCTCAGTTCAAGTGAGGGTAAATCAATGCTGACCGCAGAGAACAAACAGACTGGATTTTCCCAAAGCTGCACCCCATCATAATTAATCTATTCTTGTCAAATGAAAATGGAGGTGCTATCTCCCTTTCCCCTGCCTGCCTCCCTTTGATGAGTGCACGGTCGGCATTATTGCTGCACTTGTAGAGTTTGTATTCTTTGCACCATTTCAAATCAAAAGGGAAATGGGGAGAACCCTGATGCTGATTCGGCTGAAAGACTCATATCAGTTCTGCAAGCAAATTGTTATTAGCTGGCTAAGTATGATTCCCTTTTCCTGCTAAATATCTGGCTTGGCCGATATGCAAAGCTGGCCTTCAGTCGTGCCTGCACAAGATTACACTGAAAAAGATGTGAGTCACTTTTTGGTGTGTGTTATATAACACGAGTGGGAACTTGCTTTTTGCTCCCCCCACCCTGGTCAAGGATTCCCTTGGGGGAAATGTGTCAGGGCCACAGGCCAGTGGAGAATGTGGCCAAAGCCAAAGTTGGGCAGGTGCGCTCATTTCCTAACCCCCTCCCCTTTTCTCTCTTTCTCTGCCCCCTCTTCTTTCTACCTGGATTGCTCTTGCCAGAAACGATTTCTCACAGAAGGTTTTTGAAATTAGGCTAAGGGCTGTGTGCTGGGACGGCCCAAGTTATATTGGTGCCTGAGGTGAAGGACAAGGTAGCGCCCTTTCACATGCCATGTTCAAATGCTGACTGGACTGACAGATGAATCTGTCTTCAACACTGATGATGGGACAACATCCTCTACTGAACCTGAAGGCAGAGGCTAACTTAGGGGATGCAGAGCAGGCTACAGGCCACACAGATCTCTCCTTGAACACTTTACTGCTGCCTCCCATCATCTGTCACCTGAGGTGACTGCCTTATCCTGCCTAATGGTAGGGCAGTCTCTGGCCACATGTGGCTCAAGGGTGAAAGGTTGCCCATACTGGTAATATCTAATGTTTGAAACAACTATGACTGTGGGGATCATCAGATGAGCATTTTATAGCACACTTGTTACTGGGCACTCACAGATTTTCATGGGTCCTATTCACGATGCTGTCCACCTCCCATGCGTCTCCCTGTATGCACTCTAGTCAAGGCTAAGTTCTCTTTGCTTAGCTCCTTTGCCCCATGGATGTTTAGTCAGGTAGCAACTCCTTATGTTGGAAATGTGAATGGCCACCAACCATATTAACCCACACACACACATTTTGGGTACTACACACATACCTGGCCCTTCATTTTAGATCTTGAATACGAAAAACAAAATCTGTCTTCAGGCTGGTGGATGATCCTAATTAAATGAAATTAATAATGTATTCAAATGAAATGAGACAAGCTGAGACTCTCCAGGGAAGCCTGGAAAATGATAACGCTTTCTGTTATAAAAGAAATGTGTCAATGCCTCCCTGACACTTGGGCCGTCTTATCTACACAGGTAACTGTTTCCATAATTGGAGGCTTGCCTGGCTGCGATTTTGTAAACACTTACTTGGGAGTAAGTCCCATTGAACTCAGTGCGACTTACTTCTGAGTAGACATACATAGGTTTATAATAGGCTTAGAATTGCACCAATATAACTAGAGGCGCACATATTCCACATGCATATTTCTACCTTCCCAATTCCCAAATTATGAGATTCCGTTTGCAGCCAGGAAGTCAGCGATGCCGAGAGGATAATTTTTCCATGACATGGTGAGTGATTCTTGCATAAAATTGCCAAGCACTTGACAAAGTCATAATCACTACTTAATGATCCATTATGCAATTGCTATAATTAGCAGTCTTATAGATATTACCTTACTGGAATAATTGGACTAGGATAACCTTTATTTGCAGAAAGAGAGAATGGTCTGTTGATGCTGTCAAAAGTCTAGCATCATTTGGACATCATCTCTTTTGAATGGATTGTGCAAACAGTTTAGATAATAACACCACCACAGTCTGGAATTTATTGCTCAGCACATGAACAGAAAATGATTAGACGATGCAAAAGACATGATGAGCCTTCACAACCCTTTATTTATTGGTTCTTCTCATACTCAAGCCTGCCCCCCAAATATTAATTAATAATCATAACACAATTGTACTGTACTTATAACAACTACTAAGGGCGCAATCCCAGCATGCCCTAGCCAACAATGCTGGCTGAGGAATGCTGGGCATTGTGGGACTTTTTTCCGTCTAAAAATGCATAGGACTGCACCCTAAGTAGCTGAAATGGGCAAGTAGATTTAATTCTAACAGGGGAATTGTGTCGCCTAGATGAACAATAATGTTCATCTAGGTGACACACAGGGGATCCAGTGCTCAGGCAGGGGCGAACCCTGGCTCATCATGTCTTTTGCATCGTCTAATCATTTTCTGTTCATGTGCTGAGCAATAAATTCCAGACTGTGGTGGTGTTATTATCTAAACTGTTTGCACAATCCATTCAAAAGAGATGATGTCCAAATGATGCTACGGCCAGAAAAAACTAACGTTACCAAGAGCTCCGAATTTCAGTCTAGGGCCATAGCTAGACCTAAGGTTTATCCCTGGATTGTCCAGGGGTCAAACCTGTTCATCTAGGTGACACACACGGGATCCAGTGCTCAGGCAGGGGCGAACCCTGGAAGATCCCAGGATAAACCTTAGGTCTAGCTGTGGCCTAGAAAAGCTTAGATTCTGCAAACTGTGAAAGCATGAAGTCTGCAACCAGAATTCATTCTGCAAGCCTGGCAAATGAATATAAGTGGGATGGGGGAAGGGGAAATCTTTGTAGATACTGAAAATTTTCTTGAAGATTTGCTGTGTCTCTGTGGGTAAAGAATGGAGACACTGGAGGCAGAACAGAGCAGGGAAAGGTGGTGGCTTCAAGCAGCTGATTTGGGCATCATGAAGGGGCAGCACATTGTTAGTTATTGAATTTAATGTCAGTGATTATTTTAGTCCCTGGACATAATGATCTTATTCCCCCTTTTAAACAGCCATGTGTATTACTTCAGTTGTGAAGCACCCAACTAACATTTTTCTTCTCCACTCCCACACTAAATTCCATGATTTACAATGGTTTCTACATTCCTGATAATGTTAGAGAGGGGAAAAACCTGTTTGCTGCCCCAGAATACTAATACTAATAAATACCTGTGCAGTTTTGCATTTTAAACTTACTTAAATCACAGTGCCATCATGACCACAAGAATAATTTGGAGTTCGCTGTTACTGCCCTGATGCTAAAGGCATCTACTTGGGAATAAGCACTATTTTGTTGAAGTAAGGGAAGAAAGAGATTATATTTAAAAGTTAAAAATAACAAAAGGAGCACCTGTAAAAGTGTACATGCTGAGCCAGCCACTCCTGGAGTATTTTTTTTTAAAAAAAAACAACCAAGGGGAAAAAGGATGCTATCCTGGCATGCCAACACTATTGGGCCTATTTGTAGCTGCTCCCTCCACCTTCTACTCTCTGGGTGGTCATTTGCACTCCCCCTGAACCTCAGCTCCAAGGTCCTGCCTTAGCTCCACCACGGTTCACTGTTAACATGGGTTTACTGCCAGGGAAGGGAGAAGATGCTGGTGGGATTTGTGCCTCAGGTACCTTAACTTGACCAGCCTTGGGTACCATGCATCTTCACTAGATGGAGAAGGGGGAGCCGTTTGCAACTCTGCCTCTGGCACCATAATGTCCCAAGCCAGCAGTAAGAGCTTTAAGCTAAAATGTGCTGACATTTTGGCCCTGCCCCTTTTTCCTACAGTCCTGCGCACCACAGAAATGTGGCCCCCGGAAACATCTCCAATGGAATTTGGCCCTTGGGCTGAAGGAGACTCTGCAGCCCACATCTGTTTAGAGGAAGGAGGGCTGGAAGTTTCTGCTCCGCAGCTCAGGCTGCAGCTTTTGGTAGGAAGCAAAAAAACAGCTGATGCAGGAGCGGAGATGCAGCCAGGATATTAGGGAATCACATCAACAATGAACTCTGCATCTGAAATGATTGTATACAGGCAAGCACCAAGTGATGCACACCCCTGCCACCTTCTTCACCGGGCTGAATTTCCCCAAGAACAGTAAATCAATAGGCAGAGACATATCATGCTCCTTGCCTAGCCAACCCCTTGCTTTGCCATATGATATATACACCCATGGGTCTCCTTATATTAGGATAATGAGCCAGTACTGGCATTTCTGTCTCTGCTGTCAGGCCAACAGAAGGCCTAGATTGGTCCTTTTCCAATGTTATCAGGCAATTAACCTTGACTTAAGTCTTTTATTTCCAGAAGCCTGTTGATGCTCTTTGAAATTCATCCCCCCCGCCCCGATAAGGGGGATTCAGAGAGGGGCTGAAAACTTATCACCAGCCAGGAAGGATGTTGGTCTCTTAAATAAGGAGAGTTCAGGTAGTGTGATGCCACCTTTGTCCTCATCAATGCACGAGGGGAAAATCTACAATATGTAAGACACTTTTTGGAAAATTTTGTTTTCATATGCAGATCTGTGCCTTCTTTTGTCCTCTTCTTTTTTTTTTTTTTAGTAATGTGTTTCCTCTTTTCTGGCAATGTGTAAATGGCTATCATAAAACCATAGAATAGTAGAGGTGGAGGGTGACTATAAGGCCATCAAGTCCAACCCCCTGCTCAATGCAGGAATCCACCTTAAAGCCTACCTGACAGATGGCTGTCCAGCTGTATCCTGAATGCCTCTAGTGTGGGAGAGCCCACGACCTCCCTAGGTAACTGGTTCCATTGTCGTACTGCTCTAACAGTCAGGAAGTTTTTCCTGTTGTCCAGCTGGAATCTGGCTTCCTTTAACTTGAATGCTCAACCAAAAGTTAAGGGTATATATACAATGAAACCATAATATTTAATGTACAGAAAAGTAAAATAAAGATTAACAATAATATCACATTAAAAGTTCAATAGCATATTGCGCAGATCACTATGTGTCTGAAACTTCAAAGAAAGAGGCCAAATGCGTTTTGACGGAAAAAAGTCTTCGTCAGTTGCCAATACGGGCTGCTGTTTACTCCCTGCAGGTTTACTGGCGCTAACTTTACAATTCTCACAAGTGTGTGATATAAGATATAAGATGTCACTCCCCTTTAAAAGTATGTCGGGATTCAGCCAGAGTGCAGGACATGGAATAATGGGCTCACGTTACAGGAAGCTTACATTGGAGAGGGAAATCAGCAGTGATGGGCACGCTGCCTTAACTATCATGATAAGTTCCCATCCAAAGAACCCCAAGGCTACCATGAACACTGTTTGAAAGCCACTGTATTAGGGGAGAAAAACACTAAGTAGGCAAGAATAGAATGATTTGTGTTTGCATTTGTCTGTACAAATTCCACTTTAATCAGGGTCACAGACTCTCCAATTGAAAGAAGACTTCATCTGGGCACTCACTCAGTTGCACAAGCCTAATTGATAATCCAACGTGATATAATAATACTGCTGGCATCCCATTGGAATGCTACAACTGTGCTGGATCCAATAAATCACCGCAATCTTTAAAAGGAGAGTTAAATGAGCATTGCATTATAAACCACAAGGCACATTAATCACTCTGCTACAAACCGTAAATATGACAAGTACATCCATCAACTGAGCACCTTTCTTTCAGGTCCACATACATGCACGTTAGCAAGTTAATGGCTTTAGAAAGCCCACCTTTCTTTAATATACACCCTTGGTGCACAGAGTCTTTTATTCATCATGGTTATGGGAATTAAGGTCTTGGCTCAGCTTTTAACAAGTACTACTCACAAGTTAAAGCCACCTGCTTCCTCCTTTGCTGAACCAAGGCCCTTTACGAGAAGAAGGTGCTACCCTAGTTAAGGGTGTTGGGTAGATGTGACTAATCGATTTGTCTTAACTGCTTAAAACTGGGGTAAGTTGTTCCCTTGTAAATCATATTAAATTTAAGTCTCTTTAAAAAACCCAGAATTGGAGCTACTGCCTGGCCTGAAGAAACAAATCTTGACTAATGCAGGAACACCATTTACAGTTGCACATAGAAGCCATTTTAAATTGCTCCACCCAGCCAGTGTGACATGATTTGGCTTTTGGGTACAAGAGTATATGACACAGGTTGGCTGGTTTTCTCCTTCCCACAGCACATGATGTTTTACCAAGGTCTGTGGCTATGTGGGAAACAGTTACCTGTATTTGGATTGGTGTCCAGTCTAACTGCGGAATAAAGATAAAGAACCATTAGAAGGAAGAGCTGGTTCTTGGAGTTGCCCATCAACAGCATCTGGACAAGAGACTGAGCAAGGCATGCAGGTCAATGGTTACACTCTTATACACTTTGATGAGATATACTGTATTTCTATTTAAATTATTAGAACTATTTCTAAATTTGCATCTATATATATAAATTAGCAAATGTTGCCCTCTTTTTTTTCTGGGTGATGCATGTCCTCTTTTTTTGGTGATGCAAGTCCTCTTTTTTCTCAAATGGCCACTCTAATACAAAGAGATGTTGCATGTGAACAACGCAATGTGCAACTATTAAAGGACCTCTATATGTACTTTGTACATCAGTCCCAATATGTACAGCTTTAGGATTGCTTGATTTTAAAGCTCACCTTTTGCATCCAACGGATCAAGGTGGCACTTCTTTGTGTGTCAGCTTTAGAAAGAGGTTCAAGAAGCCAGTGTACAGGTGCCTCCCAAGGTTGGTCCAAGACATTTTGTTATCTGAGGAGAAGAACAAGGTGGTGACTTGCCCAATTCCACATATGAAGTTAAATTTTGCTTCAACACTGGTGACAGGATAGCATCCTAAAGGCAGCAGGCTCACTTAGGGGGCACAGGACAAGCCATGTGACACATATATTTCTGTCCACTCCCTGCCCCTCAACATCTGCTGCCTAAGGCAGCTGCCTCACTCTGCCTAATGGTAGGGCCAACTGTGGTGCCTCCATTGCTCTGTGATGGGAACATCTCCAAGCTGGCTGCTTGATGCTTCCTTTCCTCCTCTCTCAGTGCCTCGTACCTCATACATGTTTGCTTTTCCTCCCTTCTGTCTCCTTAGACCTTCTCCCATCTCCCCAACCACGTTTCATATTTGTGTTCTTTGAAAACTCTTTTCTGAATGCCATCCTGCCCAAGAAACCATGTTACTTTAAAAACTTGTTAAACTTGAAACGCATTGGTTCATTCTGAATGGCCATAGGAAAGCATTGGAGGATTTTAGGGACCATCTTCAAATAAAAGTACTTGTATCAGATAAACAGTTGTTTTTTGTAGAAACCTACCCTACAATTTAAAATCCTTCCTTAAAGATGGTTATATGGAATGTGGAAAAAATCCTGTATAATATAATTGTTGGTGTCATGTAATGTTTATTTGTATGGCCTCTGTGAGGCTCATATCTGTGTAGGCTCAAGGCCTTGTTTTGTTATTGTCAAAGACCTGAGTAGTAGTTGCTGAGTGACATTCTGAAGTGGGGGAGAGAGAGAGAGGATAGCTTTGAATATTCTTAGATGGGGCCTGGATCACTTAAATTCAGTTCTAATTGGCTGAAGATTCTAGCTAGGTAGAAATGAGCAGTTGGGAAAGAACAGATGGAGTTAGTCAGTCTGTGGTAGTCAGTGAGGGAAAAGGTCACCTGTTTGGTGGGTGGTGTTTTAGAAGGACTAGGACAAAGCTGAGGAGAGAGTGAATAGCTACGGCCTGAATATTGAGCTATTCCTTCTCTGTGGGATAACCGTATGTGGCTGGTGAAGATCAGGTGTAGGGTGGCTGTGTTATGCTAGGAGGTTGCCCTAAGACAGTGGTTCTCAACCTTCCTAATGCCGCGCCCCTTTAATACAGTTCCTCATGTTGTGGTGACCCCCAACCATAAAATTATTTTCGTTCTTCTCTACATGATCCATTGTCATGGGATGGTTAGCTAATGAAAATAATACATAACAATAGCTTTAATAATACAAAAGATGATACATGACATAGTTCAGTCAATACAGTTTCCTAAGACCATCGGAAATATGTGTTTTCCGATGGTCTTAGGCGACCCCTGTGAAAGGGTCATTTGACCCCCAAAGGTGTCCCGACCCACAGGTTGAGAACTGCTGCCCTAAGATCTTGCCAGAAGACGTTTATACAAGCAGGCAGTAAAAATCCAGATAAATTGTCCAAGAAGTCAAAATACAACAGGAGGAAGCTTTGGGAGTCAGAAGTAGGCTGTACCTAAGAGCTGGACCTGGATATGGGTGAAGGTCTAGGGAATTAGGCATAAGGTAAAATATGTCATTAAGAGGCTTGTAGAAGCAACAGTGCCTCTTGTCACTAAGAATTGTCACTAAGCAGTCTTTTGAAAGCCCCAAACTAAATATTAGTATTCCCTTATGTACAAAATATCCCTTTAATACATTAATTTGTTTAATAGTTTAGCTTGTCTCTAGTGTTGGTGCCCATCTCACACCTAAGCCTCTTATACCCGCTACTAGAAGATTTTAAAATATTCTAATACGATTGGTGGCAGCAGCAAAGGCTCAGATTTATGGAACTCTTGAGTTATAGGCCTCAGCTAGACCTATGGGTCTAGCGCGATGGAGGGTGAGTGACTCCCAAAATACCCTTCCTAAGGTAAAGTAGCTATTGGACTGAAGGGAAAATGCCCATTTTAGTTGAAAATTACATGCCTCTTTTGTATCTGCCCAAGAGGGGAGGGCTCCTGCAGCTTTAACTGTTGTGATGAAGACGGAATTTCACCAGGTGCTGCATAAATACAAATGACACTTGCTGAAATTCCCTTTTCTATGCAACTGTTAAAGATACAGGAGTCCTGTCCTCCTTTCCATATGGTCAACCTCAGAAATAATCTTAGGCAGTTTTTGGAACACCCCTTCCCCCATATGTCTAGGTCATTTGAAACTGGTGCTTATAGATCATTATGTAAGGCTGTAGTCACCTGTTTATTGTATTCTGATTTCTTTAGCTATTTGGAAATGATCCCTAGAAACCGCTGTGTTGGGGGTCATAGGATTTATTCCCTAAAATCACTCTGGTAGTAAGTATTTTGATTTGGAGTTGTTTTCTATCTCTTGCAGGTATTTCGATTTGAAAATGATCCCTAAAATCTTCCAATGGGTTTCCTATGGCCTTTCGGAATGAACCAATGAATTTCAGTGGGTATTCAGTGTCCTTTTAATTGGCTATTCAAGACCAAGCAACCTCAGAATACTTTCGATTATGACAGCAACAACAATACATTGTTGCTGAGAAAATTCATCTCCACCCCTCCCACCAGCTACTGTGAGGAGTGCAGCTAAGTTCAGAGGGACCAGTAAATTCTGAAGAAGGGTGGCAGATTATGTTGGCGTACCTGCTATTCAAACAGTGCCAGCACCCTTTGAGCTCTGGCTCCATTACACCATTGCCGTAAATTTATCATAGCCATCACAGGCAGATGTTCCACCACCACTGTGGTAGGGAATTGGACTAGGAGACTGCCTGCCCAGGCAAAATATGTGCTCCTATGAAAAATATTCAGAGTAAAGCAGAAGTGAAAACTGAAACAAAACAAATCAAAATGTCTAAAGGAAGATACAGCTCTGGGACTCAGTTTTTCAGCTCAGGCCATTTAAAGAACACCTACTGAAACCAGGGAATAATTAGACAACATTCATGTAGATAATTGTAGAACCCAGCAGCTCACTTCTGCTATAATAGTGTTCTGGAAGAAGAAGAAGGAAGAAAAAAAAAAGACTTGTTCTGAGAAGTTAAGCAATTCTTGCATATCTTAATTGGCCTTCATGGGTCGGAGAAAGAAAGAATTGCATGCGGGGGTTACTTTACTTCTGAAATTATCTGACCAGAAATAGTTGTCTCCGAGTGCCTGACCTGTCAGCATTAAATGTTTTCCAGTGGGCCACATTCTAAACTACAGCAGACGTTGCCGAACACAACCTGACAAGATGTAATAACCCTTAAGCAGCATTTTAGCAGTGTTGCTGGGCAAGGCAGCCATCCTTCCGGGATGAGGCAACCCAGCTAATGAATTGCCATGTTTGGTGGCAGATGGGAGCAGAGCAGGTCTGGGCCTTGTTAGCCCTTCTCAGATCTGTCTTCCTGAAATAGCTTGGCACACTTTTCACTGTGACAAGGTTTCCTATCTCAGGGATGGAAAATGTCTCTTCTTTTAAAAACAACAACAACACCTCACCCTTCTTTTTCAATATACTTGGATGCATAGCAATATTGAGTTTGACACTTAACCCCAATGATCCCTGTGTAAAAGCTATTTCCTGGGCAGGATCTACACTCCTGCTTTAAAACAGTTTATAATAGCAGTGACAGCTGCTGGGGCCCAGGACACCCTCCATATGCAGTTTTCGAAATGTTTTCCAAAGTGTCATATCTTGTTTGGTGTAGATCTGGCCCTGGGTTTCTGTCACACTCTAGTGCAAGGGTGAGGAACACACTTTCCCTGGCCCCATTCTTTTTCACCCAGCCACTAATTATTTGTGATTTCTGGGCTTTTGTGCAGTCCCCCCTCACACCATTTTTTGTGAACCGCCCAGAGAGCTCCGGCTATTGGGCGGTATAGAAATGTAATAAATAAATAAATAAATAAAATAAAAGGTTGAAATATCTCTTCTAAGCCTTAGAGCTCTATCAGACAAACATTTTATTGCACACTCACGGATTTTCACCAGTCCGTCTCACAACGCTGTCTGCCTCCCGCCCCTTCTAACCTTCACGCCACAAAAAAAACACCACCCCAGTAAGTCCAACTTACTCTTAAAGACAGAAGTTGCCGCTATCTCCTGCTGCGTGCAGGAGAAGTGGTGGGATCAAAATGGCCCACTGAACGGGCCACGTGCACGTTGCTTACTTCTTCTTTCAAAAGAGCAAGTAATGAGGGACAAATGCAAGGGCAGAGAAGCGACGGTAAACAAACGTGATTTCCCCCCGTGTGATGATACTCTTAGTTACTAGCGGTAAGAACTTTCAGCTAAAATATAATGGTATTTGGGGTGGGTGGTTTGTTTTGGCACTGCTTCCCTTTCCTTTGATCCTTTCTCCTTTTGCTTTCAGCTTCGCCTACACTGGATTGTTGCCCCCCCACCCCGAAGAGATTTTCCAAAATGGAATTTGTTCCACCTCTGTTCTAATGTAACACACTAGCCTGATCAAAAGCCAGGACAGGTGCAGCTCTCTACCACTGATCCATGGCTCTTTTCCTAGAGAAAGAGACTTGACTAGCCTAGTGTGCTTTATGGCTGAGTCTGAATTTGATTATACAAAGTATAGGGGCAGTTTTCAGTCAAATAAAAATCCTGAATGACAGTAAACCCGCTTATAGAACAAATACAAGCAACTTAGTTAAAACAACCAAGTGAAGGCAGAAATGTTTTTCCAACAGAAATCTGCCAGGCGCCCTCTTTGGGCACCCCCACCCCTGAAAATGAAGACACTCTGTATTTTGATGAGCTTTTTATGCTTGACAATTTTTATTGCTGCCACTTTTAATGTGTATGTTTAGCTTTGTTGCTTTGAGATGGTGCTATATAAATAAACAATAATAATAATAATAATAATAATAATAATAATATGTTCGTGGTTATTTCTTTTATTAGTTGTTAGGTGCATTGTAATTATTGTATTGCATACAGGGCTGGCCCTACTATGAAGCAAGAGGATGTGGGTGTAGCAGGCAGCAAAGTATGGGAAGAACATTGCTCTCCCCCTCCAAAGGATCTGCCGCTTCTTGGTCCTGCTGGTCGCCTGCATAGCAGGCCAGCTGGCCAGCCATGCTGGCAGCCGGAAGGACCAAGAAGCAGCCACTCTCTCACGTGCCACTTCGCTCTGTACACTTCTCAAGCCAGCTGGCCATGCCTGCATGGGTGCCAGTTGGCCTGCTTACCTTTCTTTGCGCACGTATGCAAGCCCGCCTCCCCAGTGTGCTGCTTCTAAGATGTTTCTACCTTAGAAAGAGCTGCATGGCATCTGCACAAGGTCGGGAAAAGTATCACAAGAGCTCCTGGAATTTCCAGGATCTCTTGCGATACTTTGCCTGAGGCGCAGGCACTGTGCGGCTTCTGAAGGCGGAAACACCTTATGGGCAGTGTGCTGGGGTGGCAGGTGTGCGTACTCAGGCAAAGGGAGGGGGCAAAGGGAGGGGGCAGGGCCTGATTGCATAGTTTTATGGATATGCTTTACATAACTGTACATTTAGTTAGAGTGAGATGAGGAGGAGGATTAGTAGGACCTGCAATAAGATATTACAGTGTGGAGTGCTCCTCCTTGGTCTTCCTACCAGCCATGTCTTCTTTCAAGTTACTTTGCAAAGAAGATGATAAAGGTGTGCCTACCAGGAAATTCTTACAGGGGAGGGGAAGGAGGGATGGATATCTCTCATACCAGTCATGGAGAAGTGGGAAGGAAGGAAAATTATTCTCTTCTCCCTCCCTCCCCTTCTTTGGGAAGGGACAATAGCAACAAAACCATTCAACATTAAACAGAGGGAAGTAATCTGCCAGCATTGCGCCTTCCGCTGCCCGGTTCATGCTGCTTACATTCAGCCGGCCATTTCCCCATAACTGCAGTACTGGTGGGTTAATGCATGAGCTGCATTTGGCTTGCAGGGATCCTCAGATGGGCTGAATAAAGATTTCCCAAATGGAAACAGCAGGGAGTGCTTTCTATCATAGCCTACAGAGGCAGCCTTTCAAACTGCTTTCTGAGCAGGGAACAGGGACTGAAAGGGGTCTCCTGTGTTCCAAGTATGAGCAGAGACAGGGAAGAGAACTTCCTCCATTTTATCAGGCCTCCTAATAAGACGCCTTGTCAAAAGGGAATGGAGAAAATTGCATTTGGCCTTTGTGGAGAGAGACAGCGGAGAGGGCAGCGTGCTCTATAACAAACTGCCATCAGATCCGGAATGGATACAAATGACAAATAGGCTCAGGAGATCAAACCCCAAACCGAGCACATGTGACCCCCATCCTGGATAGGTTTTGCACACCCTTGACAAAGACCTGAGGGGATGTCCTTTTGTGAGACTTTTGCTTGTCAGGGCAACAGAAGTATGATTGAATTAAATTAAACAGAATTGCTTCTGTCAGTCTTCCGTCACTGGCGCTTCTCGCTATTCAGTCAAGGGCTCCCCTCGTGTTCCCAGAAGCTTCTTTTGACCAGCTAATGCTAAATGACAAGGTTCACAAATCAGAATGCCAGTCTCGGGAGATGGCATCAACACTGGATTGCCTGCTAGGCCTTTTACAGAGTCAAATCCACCACTGGGGCCTACAGTTTTGACAGGAATCCACTACTTATAATGGCTTATGGTACTCATGGTTCTTTTTATTGTTCTATTAAGTGAACTGCCACCCATGGAACAGAGGATGGGGTTCATCAGCTTACAGTTGTGCTCTATCAATGTCTTGCAAGGATGGCATCCCCTAACTCAGGGCTGTTTATTTTACTTTCCGGAGCTTTACACAAATTTAGTTGTAATATGTATTTTTTTTAAAAAAAAAGCTGAAAATGTGCACTTCCCCCAAAAGCATGAATATGTGGATTTTGGAGAGATTTGCACATGGGGGGGATTTGCACATTTTCTTAAGTGTGAATTCGCAAATTTTGGAAATTGACAAAAAACTGATTTGTTGATCTGTGGATGGAACAAATGGCACCTAGCAGTCCACAAAATGCAGGGAGGATTTTACAAAATCCATACATCCCTCATCAGAAATGCTGGGAGCCAAGTCCAAAATGTACAGAAATCTGCTTTCTGCCCACTTCTGCCTTAAAGAGGAATTTCTGAGCCTGTTTTATACATTGCTAGTATGTCTTCCAAGCTTCTCCACCCCTAGCTGGAGAGTTAGAAACCTTCCCTGTAAACATGAAAGCATATCGTCTCAGGAATCCAGGATGAGCCCATGAGCTATATGGAAGTGTCTCAAAGAGCCGTGTGTGCTATAAGCCATACAGTGCCCCTTCCTGCTGTAAATAAGGCAATGAGAATCTTCAGGATAATTTTATTCTGACCTTACTAGAATTACTAATATCACTAACAGTAGCTTTAAATTTCTAGTCTCCAAACTTTTTATAAAAGTGTAATTTAATTTCATTAATGTGAAAGGTCACTTCCCTGCAGGTAGGAAGTCCAGATACTAAATTTGATTTAATTAAAAAAAAAGCGATCATCAGATTGATAATGCATGTCTTTTAAGACTACATCAGTTCATAGGAACTGGATGATATGCATTTCCTCTGGATTGTTCATATTTAATATCTGCCTGCATACTTTCAGACTAGAATTTGAATTGTAGATTTCTGTCTTCCACATTCCAATTAATCACAAGAGTGTTTGTATGTGAGACATGAGTTTTTAAAAAGCATGTTTGGGAGGGGGGGAAGGTGTGTTTAGTCTCATTTGTAAAGGCGACCTAAAGGTAGACATATTCAACAACACAAATGTTCATAGATTTATGATATTTATCTTTCTCCTCCTGCAGTATAAGCATATGTATGAAATGGTAGCATTTTTGCAAAAGAATTCCTCCTTCCCCCCATTCCCATGTGTACGAACACATAAACATTTTCTACTTAATACATCTGATGCACTAGAGTTTAACATGAACATTTATGCCAAAATTTAATTGTGAACTGCCCGGAGTTAGACTTTAAAGTGCACCGGACTCTTGTTTTATGATAAGATGGTTTTCCCCAACCTGGTGCCTTTCAGATGTGTTGGACTACAACTCGCAGCATTCAGTAGCCAGGACTGGCAGTTATAGTCTGGAGGACACTGGGTGTGGGAAAGCTACTATAAGAGATCAACACACAGCTAGCCTTAGTTGTTCTGGGAACATGCTTTGTGATGCCAAGCCAGCAAAAGGCGGCGATATGCAATATATTTCATGTCAGGCCTTGGGCAGCAATCAGGTAAGCCAGTTGCTGTGGGACAAGCCAGTACTCAGGAGCAGAGAGTAAGCCAGAACTAAAGGACAAACCAGAAGGCAGGGTCAAGAAACAAGATGAAACTCAGGAGCAAAGAGTAAGATAATACCAAAGGACAAACCAGGAGGCAGGGTTGAGCAGCAAACCAGAAGTCAAGACTAAAGAATAACTGAGGATACACAACCACACTAAAACTCTGGAGGACCTTGTTGCTCAAACAAGGCTCAAATGAAACAGGAAGCCCTCTTCTACTCCTTCTTGTCCAGGAGGATCCAATGGCCAGCTTGGGTCGGTGGAGTCACTTCAGGGCCTCAAGGCACTTCAGTGAGCAACTGCCACCTGCAGTTCAGTGACTCACCACATGAGGCAGCTGTCCACAGCTCCCAGAAGCTTCTACCCTTGCCCCGATGGCTTGCTGATGTGATAGCAGGGCAGGGACAGCAATGAAACTAGTCTCTTGAAAACTTGTCTTGGCAGCATTTCTGTACTAATAAGGTTTGCAGTATCACTCATTACAGAAACTATGCTGTCCATTTCTCATATATTTACTAGGAAGGGGTCATGTCTTCTTTTACTCAGGCTGACAAGCCTACCCCAGTTTGCAAACATGCTTCCAGATCCTTCTCTCTTTTTGCTTCAGCCCCACCAGCAGCATCTCTTAATACAGCAGTAAGGAGGCAAGGAGGGTCAAGTTTATAAATGACTATGGAAAGTTGGTTTCCATGGCTGCCAGCAATTACTGTGCAGACTCAGATGAGTGGAGATTACAGCCCAGGGCTGCTATTTTGTGCATCAGCGAGGCACAATAACAAATGACAAATTTAATTCACTGCTACAGCAAGGTAAATGCAACTCACTCCTGGAACAGAGAGCTTCTCTATCAGAAGTGTTAAAATAAGTTTCTCTAATCAGATTCTCCCATCACCTGCAATACTGGTCCCCTTTTGTTTATACTCTTGGTCATTTACTAGTAGCATAACAACAACAATGGCAGGATCTACACTGCTTCTTTAAAATGGTTTATAACAGTTATGACAACGGTTGGGGCCCAGGACACGGAGCAACATCATTGCACACTCGTTACTGGGCACACACAGATTTTTGTGGGTCCTATTCATGACATTGTCCACCTCCTAAGCATCTCCTGCCCCTTCTAGCCTACTTTCCATGACAAAAAAAAAAGAAAAGACCCCAGTAAGTTCAATTTATTTTTAAAGATGGAACTTGCTGCTATCTCCTGCTGTGTTCAGGAGGAGCAGCGTGATAGAAATGGTCCACTGAATGGGCGACATGGAAGTTGTTTACTTCCTGTTTCTTCTCCATGAGAAAGAGGCAATATTGAGCAACAAAAACGGGGTTGGGGGAGAAGCGACATCAGGGGACCGTGATTTCCCCCCATCTGATGGGGATCACACGCCATACACAGTTTTCAAACCATTTTCAAAGTGTTCTATCCTGCTTGGTGTAAAACTTAACAATAATTATATTTAAAGGCCATCCTATAACAAAAACTTATCGCAATAAAACGAGTTAAAACAGGTTAAAACAGCTAATACAGTACAAATTTAAAAGGCCTTGGATAATAAAGTCACAATAATAAAATGTCTAAAAATCTAAGATGACTGAGATAAAATAACTTTTTTTTTTTTACTTGAGGCCAAAAGTATAACAATTTGGTCTCCAGGAGGGCATTACATAAATGGGATGCCACAACTGAGAAGACCTCTGTCTTGTAGCTACCTGCCTAACTTCATTCAGTGGTGGCATCCAGTGGAGGGTCTCCATGACCTAGAAGTTCATATGGGACTATAATTGGAATTATAGATCTCTGTCTTCCACATTCCACTTAATCACAAGAGTGTGTGTATGCGTATGTGAGTTAAAAAGCATGGTTGAGGGGAAAAAGGTGTGTTTATTCTCCCCTGTAAAGACGTCTTAAAGGCCAACATATTCAAAAGCACAAATGTTCACAGAATGATGGTATATATCCTTCTCCTTCTGCAGCATAAGCATATGTATGAAATGGAAACATCAGTGCAAACTAACTCCTCCTTCCCCCGCTTTCCTATGTACACTCAATTGTGTGTGCAATCAATTTGTAGAGGATAGAGTAGAATCAAATCTGCTGGCCTTGCCTACAAGCTCCATGTGTTGATTGTGTGTTGACAACAGAGACTACATGCATCTCTGCACATTCTAGATCCAGCAGAAACGCAGACTACAGATCATACAGACAGTCCATGGCCGTCAGGTGCATCAGCGTTGGTGGTGAGGCTAGTGGGTGTGCTCCCACTCCAGATTCACTGATTGTGAGGGAGTGGTGTGGTGTGTGAAGATTAGAGAATTGTGGGGAGGTGTTCTGTGCATATTCATACCTGTGCAATAAATTCAAAATACATCTCTCCCTCTCAGATATTTAAGTTTTAGAAAGTGGGGTATCTCTAGCATCTCCTCAAAAGGCAGAATAGGGACAAGTACCAGAAAACAGGAACCCTAACTGGTACATAACGAAACTGTGAATTAGATTTCTCCAGCCTAGAGTCGTCCAGATGTGTTGGACTACAACTCCCATGATCCCGACGCAACATGGCTGGCAGGACACTAGATTTGGGAAGGCTGCTGTGAACAGTGCAGAAGCACCCTGTCCAGCCCCTTCAGAAAACTTAGTAGTGGTTTGCCATTTTTCACGTGAATGCAGATTCTACAATTACCTAACTGAACATGTAAACAAGACATGGGTTGAAGTGCATCCAAGGTCTGATATTACACGATAATGCTGTTTCTACAGTAGCAGTTTGGTCTGAAACTGCCATCTTTCATTCATTCACTCACTTTTGTTTCTGTTTCTGTTTCGGAGAAACCAGAAGATGTCACTGCCAATCTGTTGCATTCCAGTGTGTTCTGAATCTGTTGCATTCCAGTGTGTTATGTATTGTCCTTCTATCTCGTTTTCTAATCTGATTTGTGGCAATTTATTTTCAGTTAAAATGCAATTGCAATCTATTGAGTATAGACTGGCAAAGCACTATCGAGGCTTTTCAGGGCTACTTTGTCTTTAGTTAGAAGTGTCCTGCTTGCAGCATCTGCTTCTAATTGCTTAAGGTTTAGCATAAACCTGAGCATGATCTGACACCTTAATTGCTCTGAATTAGTCAATGTTTCTTGTGGGGTATGCTTTAATTATTTTCACCTGATTATTTTGTGTTTGTGCTACTTCACAATAAAATAGAAAAGAAGAAAATGAGAGGAAAGGTGACCCTATGGAAAGGAGGACAGGGCTCCTGTATCTTTAACAGTTGCACAGAAAAGGGAATTTCACCAGGTGTCATTTGTATGCATGCAGCACCTGGTGAAATTCCCTCTTCATCTAACAGTTAAAGCTGCAGGAGCCCTGCCCTCTTTTGTATCTGGTCACTCTAGATATACTATGCTGTGACCAATGCTTGGGGATGATGGATGTGTAGTCCATCAACATCTGGAGGGCCACAGGTTCCCAAACCCAGATTCACAGGCTCAGCTTGAGCTGTTCAAGACATCCTTTCACTTCCTCTTCTCTCCCTTGTATTCGACATCCAAAGCCACTCGGGCTGTGCAGAAAGGCATGACAGAGAAAGAGAGAGAGAGAGAGAGATCAGCCTTCACATCCCAAAGGGAGCAAGCTCTTTGCATGTGTGTGGTTTTAAAATGTGAGCTAAACAATGGCACCCTCATGAAGCTGGGTGCCAGCTTGCATTCCACGTGGGCAGGGAGCAAGGCTCCCAGCGGAGCATTTCTGCACACCGTTTAACATTAATATACTTGTCAGATGCTTTATTTATAACATTATAAGCCCATATTGCAGAGCCATTCATTACTATTAGCAATCAATTAATAACAGATTACCATCTGTGCTGGTGCTACTTGGTATTGCTATTTAAACCGCAGTAAAGGTTACCCAATTAAGCAGTGTATAGTGATTAATACTCCCAGCAATGGGACTTTACTAGGGCATTTCAAACTACCTTCACACCATCTGTGCATTGCTGAAGAGAGAGAGAGAGAGAGAGAGAGAGAGAGAGAGATGAAGCAGTTCCACTGCTGTAGAAAGAAAGCCGTTATGAGAATTGAAAACTCTAGAATAATACTAGAACTTTACAAACTCAAGGGCTGCAAAGCTAAGCAGGATTCAGCCTGGATTTTACTTCAGGCACGCTAATGTGAATGCTGGGGAGAAAAATCAACTTTGCAGTGGGGTGGTGAAAGCTTGAGGTTATGTCTGCAAAATGCACATAACTGGCTCATCACGGGTTGATGCAGATGGGAACCAGTTTCTCCCATAGCTAAAGCATGCTGATATGGCCATGTGGACAGGTACATTTTATCTGCTTGATTGAACAGAATTTGTACTTTCATGTACTTTAACCATCCTCAGCCTTCACAATTAGGTGGCTTAAAAACAAACAAACACATCATCACCAGCATCATTCTCCACCGCTACCGCCTTTATTTATTTATTTATTTATGTCAAAGCAAGAAATTCAAACCTACTTCATGGTCACAGAGATATTACTGAAATATTAAATCAATTAAAACATATATATTAGAGTACATAGGCTTGTAAATGATTAGCACTTATGCCAATTTGCCTTCAAATTCCAAGAACAAAATGGGAGTAAATGCAATCCACCTTTGTGACTATTGGATGAGCTGCTGTGATGTCACAGAAGCTTGTATGTGAGAGAAATAAATCTTCCGTAGCCTTCGGATGCTCTATTGTGGTGTCACAGAATGCTCACAAACACTTTAAACTGTCAGCCCAACTGATCAAGGGACATTAGGGATTCAGTGGTGCAGAGACCTTAAACACTTACTTGGCCCCCATTTATACAACAACGGGATTGCTCCTCATTGAATATAAACCCAAATTTTCATAGATTCGAATCTAGGAAAAGAGTGTCACACTGCAGCAGCAACAGTGATATATCTCCTGAATTTACTGCTCAGAATATGCAGTCATTAGGAGAGCCCTTGCAGAGCAAAGTTGCTCCGGCGGACATTAACCTTTTTTTTTGTAGTGCATTTATTAATGCGCACTTACACACATATGAAGCCCTAACGTTTTATCTGCGGAGCTCTGCAGATTCATATAAGAGAAAAACTGGGGGTGGGGGAAGGAACAAGGCAGCAGAGGATGCGGGAGGAGGACTGAACACATCTCCTCCCTCTGTCTGCCAGTTACCCCCTCTTTGTTTTAATTTTAGGAGCTCTATTTGCAGAGCTCCGCAGATTCATATAATTAAAAATGAAAATGGTGGGAAGGAATGAGGCAGCCAGAGGAGGAATAGGTAGGAAGGCAGGAAATCAGCCAATCACTTTGTCCTGCCCTGAAAGCTACACCCACATTTCAAAATTCGTTTTAACTCCCCCAATGGCACATAACTAAAATGTGATGCAAACTCAAAGGTTGATCCAAAAGCCGCGGTAAATCGCAACTACGGATCTGTGCATTTTCTGGTTAAAGACCTGGCGTTGCAGCGAATGGACGGTTGCGTCATGTGTCCTGAAACGCGAATCTGCACGTTTAGGTCGGGGTAAAGAAGCCGTATAGACATCCCCTTGATGAAAAGTGTTGAGGTCTTACATAGATGGCTTACATTTGGAGATCATGATGCATCACACAAAATTGCATTTGGGGAGGGAACGTTTAAAGACTGGAATGAGATCTGGTTTTCTTTATGAAGGTAAACTGCCCACTAGGGCTAGATGAGAAATTCATTGGGTTTGCATTTTAAAGTCTATACAAAAATAATTGTAGTTAGAGGAATGTGCACAAAAATTCATACCCATTTTCACACAGACCTTTTAGGTAAAGATCGCAAACAGATGTGGAGTCAGGACAGAATAAACTGAATATTGGAAAAATGAGAAACTGTGCAGAATTGAACTTGACAGATTCATCCTTCTCTAACCTCCTGCCAGCTCCAACGCTGTGACCATTAGCAAGGGGACATAGGATGCTGGGAAGCTGCACCCTCTGCCTTCCAGAAGCAGCATCAAGGCAAGGGGGAGATCAACTTGGCCCCATGCATCAGCCAGAGAAGGAGCAGATGCAGGGAAACACATCTCGCTTCCTGCCCAAAAGAACAGTCATTTCCAATGGCTGTAGTCCTGGAACTGCAGAAGACTGGGGGTAAAGTGCTCTGGCCCCATCTATCAGCCAAAGGAACCAGAGCCATCACTTGCTATTTGTTTGTTTGTTTGTTTGTTTACAACATTTGTATACTGCTCCACATCTAAACAGATTCCAGAACAATGAAATAGAGAGAGAGAGAAAATGATAAAAAATAATAAAACATGATATTACAATTATTCTTTTTTTAAAACAGAGTGCCAATAAAACCGTGGCTGGTCAATCAAGGAGGGCTTCCTGGAAAAGAGCTGTTTTCAAGAGGCGTCAAAAACAAAACAGTGATGGTAACTGCCTGACCTCCAGAGGCAGGGAGTTCCACAGGAAGAGGGCCACCACACTGAAGACTCTTTTCCAGATGGACTCCAATTGGGCCAAGGGACATGTGGAGACACCAGGAGCATGACCTCAGGGAGAAGGCACTCTCTCCGGTATCCTGGTCCCAAGTTGTAGGCTTTGTACACTCTAAAACTTTAAACCTGGCCCAGTAGCGAATAAAAAGCCAGTGCAGCTCCCTCAGTAAAAGTGTGGCATTCAAGCAAGAACATTCACGCAAGGGAAAATCAGCCTGCCCAAACTGGATATAAATGTCTACTTTTAGCTCACCACTTTATACTGGCTTTGAAGAAATGATCTCTCTCCTCTACCTTTTTCCGCCATTCCCGTTCCTTGGTGTGTCTTATCTTTTTAGCTTGTAATCCTGATGGCAGCCTCCCCACCCACCCAATTGATATGAACTACATTGGAAACAATATTTGTCTGAAATGCAGGATAAAAATATAATATGCATACATACATACCACCATGCACAGCTGCTCCCTTTGAGCCACTACTTGGAGCTCATGAGAGGAGGGCATTACAGGAAGTAGGCCACACCATGTTCCTGTTTATTGGCAGCAGGCAAATGGAGGGTAATTTTGGGGCACGTGCCCAAAATGTCAGCACTTGAGTTGCCTGTTCTAATGCAGGCATTTTTAAAAGGCTAAAGAAAAGATCAAGCCATTGATTTCCTTTCTCCAGGATGTATTCTAAGAGCTAGGAAAGCACTTGCTTGCAATTTATGACTTTATCTCCCCAATGGCAAGTAAATGATACAAAGAGCAGCATTAGAGGCATTCATTGACCATCAATGCACCCACCTTAGCACACAAAGTCTATACTAAGGCTAATGACATAATGGACCCTAAGGAAGGATGCTGATGTGGCACTGACTTCTTATTTTTTGGCAGCCCTGAGACTAGAGCCAGTCACAGTGGCTTAATCTAGCTGAGCTAGTAAAATTGTCTTATGCTCTAGCTGCTAATGAGCAACAGAGTCACATAAGTCCTCACTTTTCCTTCCATTTCTCCAAATGGAATTCCACTTCCAATCCAAATTCTGCAAACCTGCCTCCCCTACCAACATGCTCAACACCATTTACACATGTGTGTTTATTTCACACAATAGGCTAGGGATGGACAAATCTGTCAGTTTTGCTTCCTCTCCCATTCTATTTTTTTTTTTAAAAAAATTAAGTCCATTCTGTCCCAAATATACTCTTTTGCTACATAACCTCTAGGTGGCACTGTAGTATAGTGGACTAGTGCAAATACACATGAGAAAATTGTGTTTTCTTTAGCTTTCACTATTAAATGTCACATTTTCCTTACTCTCAAACAACTGAGTGAAAGTGCTGGTTAGACACAGAAGAGGAACTGGAGGGTCATGATGTCGTCTAAACACCCCGTAAACAACAGTGAGTAGGCAACGACTAGTGCATGATAAACGCTTCGTAGAGAAAAGCCTGGTCACAGTCTGGAACTCTGATAAGGCAGGATTCCCAATCACAGGAGCTATGGAAATGCAATCAGCTGGATGAGTTTACAAGCCCCCAAACAGAACTTTTCCCTCAACGTGTGAAGGTCTACGATGTAGCCAGAAGTGTGGGGATGCTTGGGGGCAGGGCATGCATACTCACACACCCCCATCCTCACTTTAGCCCTATGCATGTTGCAGGCTAATGCTGCAAAGGATTGTGGATGAATACACAGGGATTCAAATCCAGACTTTTAAGGGCTGAGAACTCACATCCCTAGGCTTGAATGGATGAATCTGTCTGTTTTAGTTTCTCCCACATTCAGATATTTTTTTTTTTAAAAAATCTCAAGTTCTTTCCATCCCGAATATAAAGACATGTGCAAATGTTGGTAAATCTCATCAAAAATTATTTGAAACGAAATTCTCACTCATCTCTAGAACAGGCTCAATTTACAAGCTTTTGTAGCCTGACTGCAATATTTATACCTAACAATTGGTTAGGAGAACATGGAAGCAATAGAAGCATAAAGGGAGGGGTGGCATGAACAAAGGCTGTGACAGAAACTACACTTTCAGATGGGATTTCCCCAAATTGCAGACTTTGAAGAAGATATGAGCTTTTTGAGTGCCAAATTGTAGAACACAAATAGCCACGGCTGTTGTAAGCAGTTTGATGCTCTAATTCTACAGCACTGCTGCTCACCTGTATATTTTTCCTCACTTTATTACAAAGTAGATGGTCAGAAAAAAACAAGTTTACTTTTAGGCTGCAACCTGATAAATGCTTAACTGGGAGCAAGCATCATTTAACACAGCAGGACTTACTTTTGAGTAAACATGCATAGGAGTGCTTTGGCTATCCTTTATAAATCCTTTTAATATCCAGATTCTATTTTAGTTTTAGGGAGGTATAATGTTAGAGTTTCACCCCATTAAAAGAGAGAGAGAGAAAATAGGAAGTTGGAAGAAGAGGCAAAAGAGATATCTGAAATGAAATAGAGTTGCTAGTCTATGCCTGATCTATAGCCCCTGACCATGACAGAAGCCCTTGACCTTCAGGCTTGAATGCTTCTCAAATTACCCGGATGGAAATGGTCACGTTCAAACCTTGGTGTAGGGCAAATCTAATAGGAAAGGGATGTTGAAAGAAGTTCATTTCACCATTAGCTGCATCCTGTAGTCACTTCATCATTCCAAAAGGAACTAATGGAGTTTGGCTCAATTAATACAAATGAATTCCTCAACGTTTAAAGCAGGGTAAAATGCGAACACATCCTGCATGCTTTCATGGTTGCAGTACGTTTGCTGCAAAGTGGGTCAAAAAATTGCATGTTGCAACCTGACTGCAGCAGTGGAGCAGCTGCACTCACACAGCTGCTTAATAGCCACTGGCCAACACTAAAGGGCAGTGAGCCTGGCTGCCATGCTTATAGGGGATGTTTTTTCCTTCCAGATTTGTGCTCCCTTCTTGTGGTGACTAGAGCCTAATCTACACCGAGCAGGATATTGCACTATGAAAGTGGTATATAAAAGGCAGGAGCCACACTACTGCTTTATAGTGGTATTGAAGTGCAATGACAACTGTTGGGGCCCACTGACACGTAGCATATACCGCTTTCATACCGCTATATCTTGCTTGGTGTAGTTCCTGCCTTTTATATACCGCTTTCATACCACTTTCATAGTGCAATATCCTGCTCGGTGTAGATTAGGCCTAAATCATACCAACAAGACCTATAATTTCCCCCACCACTGCAGAGCACTTTGATGTGGAGATGTACAAAATTGCTGGTGAATATTACAGCATATAGATATATGCACCCACACACAATGTTTTACACACACACACCACACAGAGAGCGCTTTACAAAGTACAAGATAAGAACTCCCTGCCCTGAGGCCCATACAATCTGAAATTCCAACAACAGAAGAAGGAAACGGGTAAATGGGGGGAGCAATATACAATTGTTTCTGTGCCTAGGCTCAGTTAGAGGCTGAGTTATCATTGCCAAAGGCTTCATGGAAAAGGTGGGCTTTGAGGAGGGATCTGAAGGAAGCAAGAGAGGTGCCATCGGGTATTTGTTCTGGGATGTAGCTCCAAGCATATGGGGCAGCAAGGGAGAAAGGGCGGAGACTTTTGAGGGATCAGGAGGCTTCTGGATGGCCGAGGGTGTTGGAGTGGGAGGAGTGAAGATCATGAGGAGAAAAGTATCAGGAAGGATATAAGAGCCGTGAGATAAGGGGGTGCAAGGCCACGGAGGGTTTAGAAAGTACAGGCGAAGAGCTTGCGCTGGATCTGGAAGTAGTCAGGAAGCCTGTGTAGAGATATAAGGAGGGAGCAGTTTCAGGCAAAATGGGGGGGGGGGATGATGTGATTCCCCCCTTCCACATAAGCAGGGCTCCCTGTTCATATTTTTTAATACGTTCAGTTTCCAGAGGCCCAGTCCATAAAAAGAAAAACTACTGTGGGCAGTGCGTCCACATTTTTGCAGCTACGAATCATTTTTGATAAGAAATATGCAGATGCAGCTTGTGATGGCAGAATCGTTCCAAAGACAGGGGAGGGAGGGAGGGTGGCAGGAAGAAAGAGCTACAGAAAGTATGGTTCCAAAAATGGCCAGGAGCGAGCAGTTTTTGTAGACAACCAAGTCATTGTGCCTATTCTGAAAGCTGAAAATTGCTGAAATCGCTGTACACTGTACAGCTATAATGTCCATTAAGCATCTGTGTCTTATTTTCCAGATTTAATAATGGAAACATTGACCAGCTGTACTGCTGGCTGGGGGGAAGCAACGACAAAAGAATTTGGGGGGTACCAAGCAATGGTAAATTGCAACTCCTAATTCTAATTCTGGGTAGAGAGTAGCTGGAACCCATGGGTTCAGCACCATCCGATTTCTGGTGGACCACCTAGAGCCAGCTAGTTCCTAGGATTCTTGCAAAGAACAAGTAAGTCCTGCAACAAAATGTTGCTGTGTATCTGCACCTCCTAACAGAAGTGCTCCTGCTCTGGGTTCCTGCCAGCCTGCTGTGCTCTTCTCAAAGGAGCTCAAGATGGGCATTCCACTCCATTTTTCTTTTCCAACCGACACTCAACATTCTATGACTACTGAGCATGCTTAGTCTTCCATTGGTTTGTATGTTTTCGGGTGGCAGGAGGGGACGCATTTTCAATCTTTTCTTTCTCTGAATATTCCCAGGGAGGCTAGAGTGGCTCCCTCCTTGTTACACCTTCGGATGAAGAAGAAACCTTTTTTCTTATTCCGGGAGGCTTTTGGAAATACTCTGGACTTGTGTTAATGTATTGGATTTTGATATATTTATTTATTTATTTATTTATTGTGGGTTTAATTCTATTTTAACATTTGTAAATTTATATGTTTTAATTGTATATGTTTTAATCTGGTAAACTGCCTTGAGTCCCAGTATTGGGAAAAAGGCAGGAGATGATGATGATGATTCCCCTCTCTTGTCTCTCAGTGGCTCTGTTTTGGCTGCATTTCAGTCGGCACTCACCACCTGAATTCGCTTTTAGAGGGAGTGATGCTGGACTGGATT
This sequence comes from Elgaria multicarinata webbii, assembly GCF_023053635.1. Taxonomy (NCBI): domain Eukaryota; kingdom Metazoa; phylum Chordata; class Lepidosauria; order Squamata; family Anguidae; genus Elgaria; species Elgaria multicarinata. The sequence continues at coordinate 31,999,405 of NC_086179.1, read as the reverse complement.
AATTTTGGTCTGATCCAGCAAGGCACTTCTTACATTCTTGAGCAAGTACAAGTACTACAAATCACTTAAGAAAGACTAGGAATGCCTTAACTATTAAAGCAATAGGAACATTACTGGATATGTACTCTTGCTTTGTAAATGGGCAAGTGGGACCTGCAACAAAATGTTGCAGTGTGAAATGCTCCTTTTCAGTGTTCCAGCCAGTCAGCCATGCCTTCTTTCAGGCTACTGCATTACCTTTCCCTGCAGTTTTCTTTCCTCCTCCCTCCAGATATTTCGGATTTCATAGACACTGATCATTAGGGGTGTGCACGGACCCCCCGCTCCACTTCACTTGCAGATCCGCCATTTTTCGGATCGGGCCGCTCCACCCCGCCCCCGCTCCGCCCACTTCCGCTCCGCTCCGCCCGGAGCTCCGGATCCGGATCCGGAGCTCCGTTTCCCCCCCCCCATAGGCTTGCATTGAAAGCTAAAAAATTATACAACTTTTTTTCTGTTCAAGTTAGAAACCTCATGTTTGGCACCATGACACCTCATGGGGATATACACATGCACGCCAAGTTTCAAAGCAATCCCATCATCCCCTGATTTTTGGCGAATTTTTGAAAATCGGGCACCCCACACACAACATCCCTGCGAGGTGTGTTAAAAAACACGGGGAAAAGCCCGTTCAGATGAAGAAAGAGAAGTTTCCCAGAATCCCAAGTTACCTGTTTTGCCTATGCCCTCCTCCAACTTTGGGATCATCATGACCGGGAGCTGACTCTGCCCCTCAGCCCTTTGAAAAAGGTATTTTTCCCGCCGATTTTTAAAAAACTTCTAGCCCGCGACCCGTACGATGCAGAAAGTTGAGAGTGGTCTCAAAATGACCCCCATCCACGACTCTCTGTGCACAAGAATTTTCAGAATGATAGCTTAACCCCCCCCCAGTTATCCCCGATTCTTTCCCTCAATGCAATCCTATGGGCGAAAAGCCGGAAACGCAGTTTGAGCCGCGCGGTTGACCCGATTTTCACAAAAATATAGCCCGCGACCCGTACGATGCAGAAAGTTGAGAGTGGTCTCAAAATGACCCCCATCCACGACTCTCTGTGCACAAGCATTTTCAGAATGATAGCTTAACCCCCCCCCCCAGTTATCCCCGATTCTTTCCCTCAATGCAATCCTATGGGCGAAAAGCCGGAAACGCAGTTTGAGCCGCGCGGTTGACCCGATTTTCACAAAAATATAGCCCGCGACCCGTACGATGCAGAAAGTTGAGAGTGGTCTCAAAATGACCCCCATCCACGACTCTCTGTGCACAAGCATTTTCAGAATGATAGCTTAAACCCCCCCCCAGTTATCCCCGATTCTTTCCCTCAATGCAATCCTATGGGCGAAAAGCCGGAAACGCAGTTTGAGCCGCGCGGTTGACCCGATTTTCACAAAAATATAGCCCGCGACCCGTACGATGCAGAGAGGTGAGAGTGGTCTCAAAATGACCCCCATCCACGACTCTCTGTGCACAAGAATTTTCAGAATGATAGCTTAAACCCCCCCCCAGTTATCCCCGATTCTTTCCCTCAATGCAATCCTATGGGCGAAAAGCCGGAAACGCAGTTTGAGCCGCGCGGTTGACCCGATTTTCACAAAAATATAGCCCGCGACCCGTACGATGCAGAGAGGTGAGAGTGGTCTCAAAATGACCCCCATCCACGACTCTCTGTGCACAAGAATTTTCAGAATGATAGCTTCAAAAACAACGTAGTTATGCGCGATTATTTGCCGCAATGCAATCCTATGGCGAAATGTTTTCAAGATGGCGACCGGAGCGCTCCGCCTGAACTCGGAGCTCCAAAAAATGGCCGCTTCTCTTCGCCTTGCTTCTAGGGGGTCCGCGGTCCGCTCCTACTCCGCCTCTGGGTAAGGCGGAGCAGGCCAATCCGCTACTGCTTCTACGCTCCTAATCGGAGCGGAGCACATCCCTACTGATCATGCTCAATCCTTATTGACTTCCCCCATTTTTTCCTCCCTAAATATTACTTTTTCTGCAAATCTTGTGGCTCTTCTAAGCATGCTGATACCTGCCTCTTGTTTCTCAGCAGCCTTGTTTAGGCAGCCCAGCTGAAATAACACAGCACCTCAGTTTGCTATGTAAAACATATCAGTGGACCACAGGGATTTTAATAAGAAGTAGACCAGTTAGCTCAACCCAGCGTTAAGCACTCCTTAGTCATACCTCCCTGCAAGTGTTTACTCTCTGTTACTTCTATATTTGCAATATCTTCTCTGAAGAAATAAGGCCTGCGTTGCATTTTGCTTTTTGCTTTTTAAAGGGCAATCCAGACTGGAGTATGGCCAGATCTACACCAAGCAGGATATGACACTTTGAAAATGGTTTGAAAATTGTATATGGAGTGTGTCCTGGGCTCCAACAGTTGTCAGTACTGTTATAAACTGCTTTAAAGCAGTAGTATCGATCCTGCCTCTATGGCCCTTTCTATACCTAAGGATTATCCCAGGAAAATGGAGGGATCTTCCCTGCCTGCTCCCGGGATCCCCTATGTGTCATTTGCATGCACAGGGAAGATCCTGGGACAATCCCTGGGAAAAAAGCAGGTGTAGAAATGGCCTTAGAGCGTGTCTACATGGGGCGATCATCCCTGTGTGTCCACATGATGCACAGGGGATCCTGGGAGCAGGAAGGAAAGATCTCTGCATTTATTATTATTATTATTTATTTATTTATTTATTTATTTATTTATTTATTTATTTATATATATAGCAACATCAATGTACATGGTACATTGTACATTTCCTCGTAATATTGCTCTACACTTTTTTCCTGAAGTCCTGGGATGATCCAGAGACCGTGGGACGTGTGGCTGGCCATCCCAGTTTGTCCCGGCTCCTCGCAAGTAAATGTGAAGAGCCAGGAACTGGGCATGGGGCACAGAGCTCTTCAGGAGCTCTGTGCCCATCGGGGGGGGGTAGGGGGGGAACGAGAGGGTTTTTTTTCTTACCTTATTATTTTCTCTGGATCGCTTGTGCACTCCAGCTCTTCTTTCTTTTTTTAAAAAAATGGCCGCCACGATGGGTGCGATGCTCGGGATGTCGCGCGGCCGCACGTGGACTGAGGGGGAGGATCTCGCGACCATAAAATCGCAAGACCATCCCCCTCCCTCCCGGAATGCTGGAAGTTCTAGACGTGGCCCTAGTCTCTGTGGAGTTGACGGGGCCTCATGTGTACACCCTGAGAAGCCAGGGCTCTCGCCTTGGATCAGCTGACAATCTTGTTACAAACCTGGTTCCAATGAATCGAGGCTGTGGCAACGCGCACAACATGCTTACAAACTGTAAATTGCGTTAAAGATTTAAAGTGGAGTATAAATGTTCAATTTGATCATTGTCACGGCTGTTTTCTTTCCTGCGGTAGCTCTGTTTATTGATGTGCGCACGCTCCTCGCTGCCAACGTTTGCCGCTTCTTTACACCATGGATTAGCAGGGCTCAAGGAACATGAATTATTCTTGCTGTTGAAGTGGTTCCTGCTTGGTATTCTAGTGACTGCAAAGAAAATGGATTTGTCATGTAGCTAATATAGAGAGGGGAGGGGGGACATCTCCTTTGAAAAATGATGAGAACTACCTTGATGCTGTCTCTTTAATTATAAAATGTCAGTGCTGCCACGCCATCTAGGAGGGAGAGGGGATGGCTCATTTCAAGCGAGCGACGTCGCTCCAAAGCGACGCTCTTGATCAGTGCGCGTTGCAGGATGCCAGCAGCTCATTAGGCAATGGCATGTTCCCACAGACCCAGAGGTACTTTGATTTCCATAATCATATTGTTTTCATCTTTTAATTATTGATAATGTTCTCAGATGAACGTAGACTTTCAAAAATATATGAAGCTGTGCTGTTCTTTCCCAGAAACGACAACAAAAACAACAGTGCAGGGAGCCGGTATTGATGAGCTACAAAGCGTTTGGAGACTTGACCCTTTCTCAAGGAAAAGAAGTATAGTTTGTAGTAAAGTAGTGGCATCACGACCTAGAACGGGCCAACGCCACTTTGATCCATGAAGCTAAAGGCGGCCCATGAGCAATGTATTCCAGCCTGCTGTGGAAGTTAAACTCTGTACATGTGCTGCAATGTCTTAAGTATGTGATAAGGCCTGGGTAAAGAAAGAGATGTATGCGAGCAAGATTGAGATAAGCTGAGACATCCTGTCTCTGCTCCCCTTTGTCTTGTAAACACAGGTAATGTAAAAGATGTTGGGAGGGGGGAGAGGAAATTGAGTTGAAAGGTTACACATGCGCTGTTGCAGTATGCCACGCTGGCCGTGGTGACGTTTTGTTCTTCCCTTCTTGCTACCTACAAATATCCAAGTATTCCTGCCCACAGGTAGAGCCGCCCAGACCAAGCCTTTGGGATGGAGCTCTCCTGAATGTTCAGTAGCTGATTAAAGCTTCAGCTAGCAGGCCAGACTCAGAGAAGCTTCTTCAACACTGCCAGATGCTTGACACCCCCTACTTTTTTTTTCCATTGGAGGCAGACAGCAAAAGAAGAGGTTTGTTGAATCCGTACTGGGCTGCTGCACAAAGTTGATCTGCTACTTTTAAGAACATAAGAAGAGCCCTGCTGGATCAGACCAAGGGTCCATTATTATTATTATTATTATTATTATTATTATTATTATTATTTATTTATTTATTTATATAACTTCCATGCTGAGGCTGTCTCTGGAGCTCCAGCACAGGACTTCATGGCCTCCATGACAACCATGGAGCTGTCTCAGTTTGTCATCAGCCCGACACATGAAGCAGGGCACACCCTTGATTTGGTTTTTGCTCCAAGTTGTGAGATGAGTAATCTGGGGTGGAGGAGGTGGTTTCCAAGTAACCCCATTGTTATGGTTAGAATACTTTCTGGTCAAATTTGAACTTACAGGCTTACTTCCCTCCTGCAGTGGTGGGGGACCATTCAGATGGTCCACCTCAGGAGATTGATGGAATCCGAAATATATCTGAATGCTCTTGGGGATTTTCCAGTGGAGAAAGCTGGTGTTTGAGCTGAGGCCCTAGCCTCACTGTGGAACAGTGAGATGTGGAGGGTCATCAACTTGATTGCACCTGAGTGCCCTCTCTGGTTCTGCTCTCTGGTATACTGGGGAGCTATGGTCAATGAAACAGTTTGGACATTGGCTAGACCGCAAATGGTGCAAGTCTCAAAGCAAAGATGATCGAGCACGCTCTAGAGCACATAATTGTGCCTATTGTGTGGTAGTGTGGGCAGCAAAGAAGGCTTACTTTGCTACCTCCATTGTGTCCTCAAGTAGCCGTCCAGCAGAGCTCTTTTGGGTGGTCTGGGGGCTCTTAACACTATCCCCAGTGAATGGTCCCTGGTCTCCTCAAGGACCCGCCATGATTTTTTTGCATCACACTTTGAGGAGAAAATCGATTGTCTCTGCAGCGAACTTGTTGTTAGCGCAGTCCCAGTCAAGGTGTCTGAACATCACCATTTGCCCAACTTTGTGGGATCAGTTTCAGTTGCTACAGCTTGATGATATGGACAAGGTGCTTGCAGCAATGTGACCAACCACGTGCCCTCTGCACTTTTGCCCCTCCTGGCTAATAAAAGCTAGCCGAGGGGAGTTGATTGGGTGGGTCCAGAGTGTGGTGACTGTTTCTTTACAGGAGAAGGAGGTAGTCCTTAAGGAGGCAGTAGTGTGTTCTTAAGGAGGCAGTAGAGTGACCACTCCTGAAGAAGCCCACTCTGGACTCAATAGTATTAGATAACTATCACCCAGTTGCAAATACCCCTTTCTTAGGGAAGGTACTGGAGAGGTTCATGGTGGAACAACTGTAGGAACTATTGAAGGATACTGATTATCTGGATCCATTTCAATCTAGGTTTTGACCAGGTTATGGGACTGAAGTATCCTTGGTCACCCTGGTGGATGACTTTTATTGAGAGAGGGACTGGAAAAGTGCAACTCTGTTAATTCTGCTCCAACTCTCATTGGCCTTTGATATCATCAACCATGTATCTTCCTGGATCAACTCCGTGGATGGGCATCAGAGACAATGTGCTACAGTGGTTCCTGCCCAATGTACAGGGCTGATTTCAGAGAGTAACATTGGGTGATTACTCCTCAGCCCCTTGGCAATTGAGCTATGAGGTTCCGCAGGGTACCATCTTGTTGTTAATGTTATTTAACATCTACATGAAGCCAGTGGGAGTGTTCATTAGGTGATTTGGAGCCAAATGACATCAATATGCTGATGACACACAGCTATTTCCCTGTCGCATCTGAATTGTATGAGGCTGTGCAAGTCCTGGTACAGTGCCTAGACTCAGTAATGGGCTGGATGAGGGACAATAAACTAAAACTTCAATCCTGGCAAAATGAAAGCCCTATGGGTGAGTGGTTTCTGAGTCTGGGAGATAGTCTCACTGGCTGTTTTGGATGGGGTTGCATGCCCTCTGAAAGGTCAGGTTCATAAGTTGGGGGTACTCCTAGATCCATTACTGTCACTGGAGGCCCATTTTGCCACGGTGGCTCATAGTGCTTTTTACCAACTCTGGCTCATTCGCCAACTATAGCCTCTCCCAGACAGAGATAGCTTGCCCACAGTGGTACAGTTGCTAGTAACCTCAAGAATGGATTACTGTAATGCACACTATGTGGGATTGCCCATTAAGACTGTTCTGGAATCTGGAGCTAGTGCTGAATGCAGGAGCATGGCTGTTGTTGGGAGCTACCCCTTTTCGGTGTGCAACTCCTTTGCTGAGGGAACTGAACCAGCTGTTTATTCGCTACCAGGCCAGGTTTAAGGTTTTGGTACTAGTGTACAAAATCCTAAATAACTTGGGATTAGGATACCTGACAGCACCTTCTCCCTTACCAACCTGCCTGGTCACTGAGGTCATCAGAGGGCATGCTCCTCGTGGTTTCAGATGGACGTATGGCCCGATTGGAGTCCACCAGGATTTTTAACACAAGTGTAGTATAATCAAATTGGCATAATCAACATGGAGACAAATATGTACAATTGAAATCAAGAGGTTTTCCTCAGGGAGTCATTAGAAGAGCTATCCATTGAGCTGAGATATATTATAGAAATAATCTGCAGCAGGATATGAAGTTGGTTCATAAGACACCACCTCCCTGCAAAAAATGGTCAATGGAATACAACAGAACAAGTTTTTATATTCAAGGCATAGTGCTGAAATGTCAGCATTTGATGAAAGCTGTCCCAGGCTGCCAGGATATATTTATTAAAGGATACCGAAAATAATTTAATATGAAAGGCAAAATAGTTCATTCTGATATACCCTTTAATAGGCTGAAAAATAATGTATTATAACTGGGCACTTTAGGTTTGGTAAGTGCTCTTGTTGTGCACATCCTTTATGGGTAAAACAATTCACTGATCCTAAAATGGCACAGTTTTTGTTTATGAGAGATTTTACAACATGCCAGGATACCTGGGAGAGCGCCTTCTTCCTTACCAACCTGCCCGGTCACTGAGGTCATCTGAGGGCCTGCTCCTGGTGGTTCCACATAGATCCATCCTCTGATTGGAGTCCACCAGGGGAAGAGCCTTCAGCGTGTTGGCTCCCCTCCTATGGAATTCCCTGCCTCTGGAGGTCAGGCAGGAGCCAACCTTGTACTCCTTTCGGCGCCTCCTGAAAACATCTTTATTCCAAGAAGTCTTTCCTTAATATGCAGCCTCGAATCTCTGTTTTTGCTTCTTTTAAATTTTGTTTTAACTGTTTTATTCTGTTTTTATTTTCATTTTATCTTGTACACCGCTCTGAAATTTTTCAATGGGGAGCGGTATATAAATATTCTAAATAAATAAATAAACTCATGTAATCTATGAGTGTCCTTGTTCTTAGTGTACAGATCAAACAAGTAGCACTTTAAAATTACGGATTAGTGAACATAAAAGCAAAAATGAAACAAAAATTCTTGAGACTCCATTGACTTTTTGGAATTTGGGAGATTTAAAGTTTATCATCTATTAAAAAAGGACAAGATCCCTATATTTTACAAAACATATATGTTTTGTAGAAGAACATGGTGGCATTTCTGCTTCATCACAACAGTTAAAGCTGCAGGAGCTATTCTAGAGTGACCAGATTCAAAAGAAGGCAGCTTTAACTATTGAGATGAAGAGGGAATTTCACCAGGTGCTGCATGTATACAAACAATACCTGCTGAAATTCCTCTTTCAATACAACAAAGATACAGGAGCCCCATCCTCCTTTTCATAAGGTCATCCTATTGTTTCTGCATGCTTGTTGTGCATTGGAATCATGAAGAAGAACATATGGGGTATGACCTGGAGTGATATGGGGATTAAAATGTTGTTCTGGATGTGGCCCTAAGCCAGATCCTGTAAAGACACAAACAAAGGAACCACATTTATTTATTTATTTATTACATTTCTATACCGCCCAATAGCCGGAGCTCTTTGGGCGGTTCACATTAATTCATTAGCAAATTCTGTCCACACTGTAGAGGACGAGGGTGAGGTTACTGCTGGCCAATCAGCATGGCTGAAAGTTAGAGTAACCTACTGGGTGTTCCGTCGTTGAGGAGCGGTGAAAGCAGCTTTTCCCGTTCAGCCGTGACGCCTCATCATCCACACCTGCCTTCGATTTGTGGCGGAAGTTTGCGCCAGTTGTGCTGCTGCTGCCGCGAGCACGGTTGCGCAGCCACACCGGCCTGATTACCGTGGCTTTTTTTTCGCTCGGCGCACGGTTTGCGCAAGTCCGAAAGACCGCAAACTTGTGCAGCCGTCAGCGATGCCGGCGGCGGCGGAGCCGGAGCCAGCGGCGGCAGTGCCAGTGCCAGCTGAAGTGCTGCTGGTGCTGTTGAGGGTCAACACTGATGCGGTCACTTCCTGATGGGGGTCGTGGCAGGTGTAATATGACCCGAGGTCAATCGTCTGCATGGGCACTCTGTGCCTACATCTCCCATCATGCCTCTGAGGTGTCAGCGCCAATGACCGCCTCTGTGCCCTCTGCCCCATCCCAAGGAGCCAACCCACATCTGGCCGTAGCCATGGCAGCAGCCCACAAACAGCTCTGCCCTCTGCCAGCCTGGTACGCCCACCGCGAGGAGTCACCAACTCCCCATGAAGGCAGACTGTGGGATGCCCGGCTTTCCGAAAACTGACCCACGCAGAGGTTGCAGTAGAAAAAACAGGCGCACATGCCCCAGCAGCGCACCAGCCACTTTTCCGGTCCTCCGGTCCTGCGCAAATTGTCACTGTGGAAATAATAAAAAAAGCCGCTCCGCCGCGCTACCCCAGCTGGTGGGCTGGGTGCAAATGGCAGAGGCGGCTTGACCGAAGCCGCTGGCCACTCCCCTTAGCACGCCTTTTCCTGACCAGAACGGACCGCAGTGACCTCACATCCTCCCACACGTACTCCGAATTAGCGCGGGCCGGCAGGAAAAGGCGCACTAGAACTCACTTTTTTAAAGTCGGGTGAAAGAGGCTTCACCGCAGGATAACGACGGATCCTGGTGAACGTCATCTGGAAGCCTCGACACGACTGCGGAAGGTAACGCACGCTACAGCCTCGTCTAGTAACGCCCTAAGTTTACCAGTTTTGGACCTGGCCTTTGGAGCTCCCTTTAACAGGAGCTTGATCTGCAAGAATTAACCACAGGCATTAATGCCAGGAAAAGCTTCAGCTGCTGATTTCTGTGGAGCAGCCCAGGTGGTTGATCCCCTCCAAGCCAGTTGGGTACCTCAGTAAAGGAGTTCTTCGTAAAGCTGCATACAGAAAACTCTGTGCATCTCTGTGTGTGATTGAATGCTGCTGGCAAAGTGGCACACAGGTATCTTGAGTGCTGCAACATTTTCAACTCTTCCTGAAATGGAAGGTCTATGTTTGATGAGCTTTTCACCCAGCAGACTCTCCAGCATGAAAGGATCCTGAGTGACTTTCCACATCTCCCGGCGGCCGTTTTTACATTTGCACAGGACTGTTTCATGGTGGACACGGTCATCATTCATCAGTTGGCAGGTGCAAATATCGACTGATAACCGACATGTGTGAACAACCCATCACAGATGTAACACCGCAGTGAGAATTTTCATTTCATTTGCATTTCCCCCAACTCAGTACCTCTCTCTAGAATCAATTCATGGACTTAGCTGCCTGTTACTGACTGCGGAATAATCAAGTAACGTCTGTGCATGTGTCAACTAGCTCCCAGTTCACTGATCTGGTGGCTTGACACCAATGATCTGAAGTGACATATCCAAAATGGCTCACTGCGTTCAGCAAACTTCAGACATACAAAAAAGAGCCACATCTTTTGTAGACTATTCAACGAAGGACCCTGTTCCTCCCGTTCAGTGCAAAGGAAAGGGCTGTTCACACATATCAGGGTTGGGGGACCGGTGGGCCTCTTGATGTCAACGGACTACAACTCCCATCATTCCCAGCCAATATGGCCAATGGTCTGGGATGATGGGAGTTGTAGTCCAACAACATCTGGAGGGCCGCAGGTTCCCCAAGCCTGACATACACTTCGCAAAAGCAGCTGCTTACTTTAAAAAAGAAGAAGCTACTTCGTTGTATCCCCCAAGTAGCCAGGGATGTGTTGCTCCACGCTGTCTCAAATATAAATTAATGTCGATTGCTTTCATGCTGTCCACGGCAGTGGCATATGCAGCTGCATTTCATCACGTGGCATCTGCACTGTGCTTTGGACGGCAAGGGAGCAGCGCGAAGGAAACATCTCCCAAATAAACAGCCCTGCTTTTCTCAGTCAATGAACCAATCTGGTTATTCCTAAAGTCAATCATTTTTTAAAAAAAATTGTAAAAAAGAAAAGAAAAGTAGTAATCCTTTACAGTAATTAACTACTTTAGAGATTATACAAGGCCCTGGTAGAATAATCTGAATGCTTCCTTGCCTGAACACAAATGTCACGAATTGACCACTAGGTGATGCTATTGTCAGAGCATGAACAATACTCTGGATTTGAAACAATACTCTGGAGCATGAATTATATGAAGTAAAGAAGGTGCAGCGCTGTCTCCCAGGTTAACATTCTCCCCCATATACGGAGCCTCCTATATTTTTCAGTAAAAATCTCTAATAACCTGAACTAATACTTTTTAGCCCAGTCAAGAGAACAATACGATAGGAGGGACACCAGATAAGCTTTCATAGCATTTAAGATAATATTTTAATCAAAAGGGTTTTAAAAAAATTATAAAGTTAAATTCCTGCAGCCACAACGGGAGCTGAACTCTGTCCATTAAATAAAACAAAACAAAAAGAGGGGAGGGGAGGACATGATTTGAAATGTCTTTTGTTAAATAGATTTAGAACATTGAATGTGAAATATGAATTAATATAGATATTCCCATCCCTCTTTCTATAAAAGGAATTCAAGAGAGCTCACCATACATAAAATAAAGACAATGATTCCTTATATTAGTTTGACTTAGATCTGTCTAGCAGCCAAAACACCTGGAAAGTACTAGATTGTTTACCCATGGGCAGTGGAGGCTGGTGGCTCTGATTTCAGTGGGGCTGTAAATCCATTCCAGATTTCAGCCAGAACCAGCCAGAACTCTAAAGGAGCTATCCAAGGTGCTGCAACCCATTCCCAAAATGGTTTGGCACCTAGGATAGCTGCTATATTGTTCTAGCTGTTTCTTACTGAATCCCAAAATGGATTCATAGCCTGACTGAAATCAGAGCTACCAGCCCCAATTGCCCCTGGTCTACTCTGACTGGCAGCTCCTCTCAAGGATTACAGGCAGGGAAAGGTCTTTCCAATCACCTACTAACTGATCCATTTTAATTGGAGATTCGAGGAGTCTAACCTGGGACCTTCTGCCTGTGCTCTAGTATTGAGCTATAATCTTTCTTTGAACAGCAGAAGAGCCATGCTGGATCAGAACAAAGGTCCATCAAATCCATCACACAGTGGCCAACCAGATGCCTATGGGAACCTCACAAGCAGGACATGAGTGCAACAGCGCACTCCCACCCATGTTACACAGCAACTGGTGTATATAGGCTTACTGCCTCTGATACTGGAGGTAGCATATAGCCATCAGGACTAGGAGCCATTGATAGCCCTCTCCTCCAGGAATTTGTTTAACTTCAGGCACTCTTGAAGGAATCAGATTATCACTGGCGAGAGCCAGTGTGGTGTAGTGGCTAAAGTGCTGGAGTGGGAGTTGGGAGATCTGGGTTCTAGTCCCCACTCAGCCAGGAAAACCCACTGGGTGACTTTGGGCCAGTCACAGACTCTCAGCCCAGCCTACCTCACAAGGTTGTTGATGTGAGGATAAAATGGTAATAAATAAATAGATCTAGATTATATTTCAGACAGCACAGAGCTACAGAGGGTTACAGCATCTTATTGTCTTACATCATTTCAATTTGTTTGTGATGTCAGCAGTGACTTCAGGTGGCTTTTGGGCCATGTGAAAATACTCCACTACATTCCATGGAAACTCTGCTAGCAAATCATCATCAGTATCTACTGAGCTTCATAAAATATGGATTCCAAGAATTATTAGCATTAGTATTATTCATAAACTGTTTCTAGGGCCTAGTCCCCACAAAGCAATCTATACAAAAAATAATAATGATATAAGATACATGGCCACATCAAAAAGTTGTATGAATATTAAGGGATGGCTGCTTCGAATCATTCCAGACATTCTTAGGAAAAGGCAGTAGTAAAGAGATACCATTTCAAGGCCCTCTTAAAAGCCTGTGCTGAAGGGACCAAGAGCAAGTAAATCGGAAGACAGTTCTTTAACTTGGAGCCACCACTGAGAAGACTTTGTCTGTTTTGATCGCCAACCTAACTAATCTTCCTGGTGGACATGCAAAAAAAGATCTCCAATGCAGACCTTAGTATATAGGCAGAGTCATGCAGTTTATAGGTAGTCTGAAGGTCTAACTTGATCAGGTAACAATCTGTCTATGCCAATGGAGACTCAGGCCTTAGTTAGACCTAAGGTTTATCCCAGGATCATCCTGGGGTTGTCCCTGCCTGCTCTCGGGATCACCTGTGTGTCATTTACATGAACAGGGATGACCCTGGGACGATCCCGGGATAAACATTAGGTCTAGCTAAGGCCTCAGTTCACTCTCAGTTCACAGAACATCCTCCCTCTACTGAAAAATCCTGCAACATGTGTATTGGAGACAGGGCCAAGGTTGACATGAAATACTGATATACCGCCCAATAGCCAAAGCTCTCTGGGCGGTTCACAAAAATTAAAACCATAATAAAACAACCAACAGGTTAAAAGCACAAATACAAAATACAGTATAAAAAGCACAACCAGGATAAAACCACGCAGCAAAATTGATATAAGATTAAAATACAGAATTAGAACCATAAAATTTAAATTTAAGTTTAAATTAAGTGTTAAAATACTGAGAGAATAAAAAGGTCTTCAGTTGGCGACGAAAAGAGTACAGTGTAGGCACCAGGCGGACCTCTCTGGGGAGCTCATTCCACAACCGGGGTGCCACAGCGGAGAAAGCCCTCCTCCTAGTAGCCACCTGCCTCACTTCCTTTGGCAGGGGCTCACGGAGAAGGCCCCCTGTAGATGATCTTAAGGTCTGGGCAGAACTCCAGTCTAGTCTTGGCACATCATCAGACAAGCATTTTATCACAAGCTCATTACTGGCCACTCGCAGTTTTTTGTGGATCCTTTTGACGACGCCATCTGCCTTCCACACATCTCCCGCTCCTTCTGGTCTTTTCCCCACCAAACAAACAAACAAACAAACAAACAAGACCCATTAAATATGATTCTTTTTAAAAAATGAAACTTGCCTCTATTTCCTGCTGTGTGCAGGAAAAGCAGCACAATAAAAAAAAACCCCACTGAATGGGTCATGTGGTCATTCCTGCTTCCTCTTTCTTCCCTGTGTGAAGAAAGAGGAAGCTGCTAATCGCTATTGTGGGACAGCAGCAGGAGGCCAAAGCGATGGTAGGGAAATACGATTTCCCCTCCATCTGATGATGGTCTTTAGCTCCCAACACCAGGTACAGACATTCAAAATTTGCTGACTGTTGCACCTGATCAGAGAGGTGGAATTGTTATAAACTGGGCCTACCCAAGCACAGATTTACTACCTCAGTGAGAAGTAGAAACAGCCCAAAATGTTCGGTCCTTGTGTGAATTACCTTTCTTAAGAACATATGAACATAAGAAGTCCCATGCTGGTTCAGACCAAGGGTCCATCTAGTCCAGCACTCTGTTCACACAGTGTCCAACCAGGCATTGGCCCAGGATGAGCAAGCAGGACACAATGCAACAGCACCCTCCTACCCATGTTCCCCAGCAACTGGTGCACACAAGCTTACTGCCACGAATGTTGCTCCCTATGTCTGTCCCCAGGAGCAATAAGATGTTCCTCCTGCTCCTTGGAATTCCTTTTTTAGAACTGTTTGGCATTGGTATAATTACAGTAATAAACCCATAAAATGAAAAGATAATGTAATTGTGACAATAAGGGCAGTGAGATACTTAGCCATAGTTGTAACTGTCATTAAAGCAAGAAGGGTGTGGTGAGAAGCCTTGTTCATGCATTTGTGTTTCTAGCAATATAATGTCATAATTGTTTGCATAAGTCTCAAGGCTTCTACACGGGGGAGATATGCTGGGGCATGTGTTTTGGCAACAAGGGACTTATAATTGCAGAGCCTTGTTGTAAATTGGACTAAGACAAAAGTCAGGGTTGAGATCAAGATGAGAACATGTTTCATCCCAATTCCCATGGGCCGGGGAAGTTAGGTTCTAAACTAATCAGTTTCTTGGCAGAACTTTCATGTATTTTTGCATCTTGTAAAGCAGAGGTGGGCAACGTGCATCCCATCAGCAGCATTTGCCCCTAGCCTCATGTGCCATCCCAAAGATCATCACTTTGCCATTGAATTTTGGTGGCAAACCATGACAGAGGCTAAAAGGGGACAAATTTAGCTTGAAAACATGTTAAATTTGTTTCATTTCAGCCTCCATCATGGTTTGCTGTCAAAATTTTGCCCCATGTGCAATGCCCAGGAGGTCTGGCGGAGTGGAAAATGGCTGGCAGACCTGCCAAAGTTGCCCATTCTTGTCCTAAAGGGATACTCTGCCACCCCCGTGATAAAAATAGCACATTGATCATGATTAATTCCCTAAAAGGGACATCAAGCATCTTGCTCCCACTCTCTACTGCAGCATTCCCCAATCTGATCCCCTTGAGATATTTTGGACTACAGCACCCATCAGCCCCAGCTGCAATGGCCAATTGTCAGGGATAATGGGAGCTGTATTCCAGCATATCTAGAAGGCACCAGGTTGGGGAAGGCTGCTGTACTGTCACTAAGCCTAATTAGATTAAATAATTGCATGGTCTTTCTCTATTTATATCTGTCTTCATTGCCCTCTCTTTTCTTTGTTGAACTTTAAAAGGTATGCTCCTTGAGGGCAGGGACCCATCTTCTTGCATTCTGTAGAGGGCCATGCACATTGATGGTGCTTTATTAATACATAAATAACAGTAACGATATAGAAAGTAATCAAATACAGTCATCTTTCTTTCTAGTGGTGCCTAAGAAAAAAACAGCACGGTTGTGATTGTATGTGTGTGACTAAAAGGAGACAAGGAAGGAAGGAACCAGTATAAAAATAGCAACACAGGGAGCCTCAAAGGTGCACTAGAAGGACATCGATAGGGCTGTACGGATTGTGTAAAATCTGTTCCGTCTGTGTTTTGTGGTTTGTCAGATGCTTTTCATTCCATTGTCTGCCCATTGATGGAATTTGATTTTTTTTTGTTTCTGAATTTGCCCAAATTCACACATGCAAAAATGTGCAAATTCCTCCAAACTGTGCATTTTTCACGCTTTAGCCTATGAGGAAAATATGCATTTTGGGCTAGGTTTTTTTTTGGCATATTTTTCCATGACAAAGTTTGTGCAAAATTCCTGAAGGTTAAACCATGTTCTACAAACCCATAGAATTTGCCTGCTGGGGGAGAAGCCGCTCTGTTGCGGAATCCATGGGGCAGTTTCATAAAAATCCAGATTCATTTGGTTCTGGTGCGGCTTTCTCTGACATCTCTAGATGTAATTATGAGGCCCAACTAATAGTGATGTAGTTATTAGGCTCTACTGGGGCAGAGCATGCAACAGGCCTCAAAATTACTGTCCGGCGTCTTCAGGTAGAGCTGGAGAAGACTTCTGCCTCAAATCTGGGAGAGCTTCTGCCAGACAGGGTCAAACGACAATGCTATATTAATTTCTAGAGTGTGCAGCTTCCATGCTTGTTTTTCTGGTCATGGAGATGGCATGTTTCACCCTTCGCTACCTAAGAACTTACATAAGAACATAATAAGGGTCCATCTAGTCCAGCTTCAAACTCACCCGTGCAGCAATTAAAGAAGGAAAAGAAAAAGGGGTCTGCACCAGTGCCAACGGAGGCCTCGTTTTTCTTTCTTTCACCGCTTTGCAGGAGCAGGGCACATTTGAGGAGGGAATGAAGCTTCTGTTCCATACCCATAAGCCCCAATTCCATTCCATAACTTTTCTGGTCTGCTCTGTGCAAATGCTCAGTTTGGCATTGAATTGATTCATGTTTCTATACAGTTGCGGAATGAAAAGACCATAAGCCCTAAATCCCAAGAGAAGGACTACTAAGGACTGCTGCCCATTACCCAGTTAATCCTTGGATTTTTCCTGGGGAAGTGTCAAACTGTCAAAATGGGTTAAAGGTTTTTTTTAAAAGGTTTTTTTAAGTGGGTCTTTCCCCCCTATTTAGTTAAGTATAGATTCCCACCTCCACACACACACATAAGTTGGGATCATTCTATATCATTCCTAATGGGGAGTACTGTGGTATCTCTGCCACGCTGATGATTTAAAGTAGGGGAGTTTTAACCTGGGTTAAAACACTGCAAAGATGTCCCTGTAATAAATAAGCAACTTCAGTAGGAATTCAATGGGGCTTACTCTTGAGTACACATTCATAGTGTTGCATTGTTAGCTGCTCTAAACCTGTCATTTGAAATCTCTCTTATTCTAGGGTGATCACATGAAAAGGAGGACAGCACTCCTGTAACTTTAACAGTTGTATAGAAAAGGATATTTCAGCAGTTGTCATTTGTATGCATGCAGCACCTGCTGAATTTCCCTCTTCATCACTATTATTATTATTATTATTATTATTATTATTATTATTATTTATTTATTTATATAGCACCATCAGTGTACATGGTGCTGTACAGAGTAAAACAGTAAATAGCAAGACCCTGCCGCATAGGCTTACAATCTAATAAAATCATAGTAAAACAATAAGGAGGGGAAGAGAATGCAAACAGGTACAGGGTAGGGTAAGCAGGCACAGGGTAGGGTAAAATTAACAGTAGAAAGTAACAGTAGAAGTCTGCACAACATCAAGTTTTAAAAGCTTTAGGAAAAAGAAAAGTTTTTAGTTGAGCTTTAACAGCTGCGGTTGAACTTGTAGTTCTCAAATGTTCTGGAAGAGCGTTCCAGGCGTAAGGGGCAGCAGAAGAGAATGGACGAAGCCGAGCAAGGGAAGTAGAGGCCCTTGGGCAGGCGAGAAACATGGCATCAGAGGAGCGAAGAGCACGAGCGGGGCAATAGTGTGAGATGAGAGAGGAGAGATAGGAAGGAGCTAGACCGTGAAAAGCTTTGAAGGTTAACAGGAGAAGTTTATATTGGATTCTGAAGTGAATTGGAAGCCAATGAAGAGATTTCAGAAGCGGAGTAACATGGTCGGAGCGGCGAGCCAAGAAGATGATCTTTGCGGCAGAGTGGTGAACAGAAACCAACAGACTGATGTGAGAAGAAGGAAGGCCAGAGAGAAGAAGGTTGCAGTAGTCCAACCGTGAAATAACCAGTGCATGAACAAGCGTTTTGGCAGAAGAGACAGACAAAAATGATCGAATCCTGGCAATATTATACAGGAAAAATCGACAAAATTTAGCTACTGCCTCAATATGAGGAATAAAGGAGAGCGAGGAGTCGAATATAAAGCCAAGGCTACGAGCTTCCTTGACCGGAGTAAGCGTAACATCATTGACAGTAAGAGAGAATGAGAGATGAGGAGAAGGTTTAGGAGGAAAAACAAGCAATTCAGTCTTTGCCATGTTAAGTTTCAAGCGACGATGAAGCAGCCAAGCTGAGATATCTGAAAGACATGCCGAGATACGATCGTGAACATCAGGAGAAAGTTCCGGAGATGACAGATATAGTTGTGTATCATCGGCGTACAGATGATATTGGAGGCCATGAGATTGAATAAGCTTGCCCAAGGGCAACATGTATAAGGAAAACAACAACGGGCCAAGCACCGAGCCTTGCGGAACCCCTACTGAAAGGGGAAAGGAGGAAGACGAGCTGCCATTAGTCAACACGCTGAAAGAGCGACCCGCTAGATAGGAGGCAAACCAGTTATAGACAGAGCCACAAAATCCAAAGTCATGAAGGGAATCTAAGAGAAGATCATGATCAACCGTGTCAAAGGCTGCACTTAGATCAAGGAGAATAAGAACGGAATAATGGCCTTTAGACTTGGCAGTAAGGAGATCATTGGTGATCTTAGTAAGGGCTGTTTCGGTGGAATGCAGAGGACGGAATCCAGATTGAAATGGATCCAAAGCAGAGTTACTAGAAAGAAAGTCAAGACAGCGAGAGTAGACCGCACGCTCCAGGATCTTTGAAACAAACGGCAACAAAGAGACAGGTCGGTAGTTAGACAGAGATAGCCTATCAAGAGTAGGTTTCTTGAGAATGGGAGAGACTGTAGCATGTTTAAAAGCAGAAGGAAATGAACCAGAGGACAGAGAAAGATTAATAATATGTAGCAAGGAAGGGAGGATAGCAGGAATAAGATTAATAAAGACGCGAGAAGGAATCGGATCACGAGAACAAGTGGAAGGCTTCGAAGAGCACAGTATTGTAGACAGTTCATCCGCAGAGACCGAAGGAAACACAGAGAAATTTGCAGGAGGAGCTGACAGATGAGGAACAGGAACTGGAAGAGGAGCAGAGCTGGCCAGATCAGAGCGGATAGTTTGGATTTTAGCATTGAAAAAAGAGGCAAAGTTATTAGCAGACAGAGAGGCGGGGAGAGATGGCGGATTAGGCTTCAGAAGAGAATTGAAGGACGCAAAGAGCTGCTGAGGATGCCTAGCATTTGACTGGATCAGCGTTGAGTAGTACTGCTGTTTGGCCAGTGAGATGGCAGAAGAGAAAGAGGAGAGTACAAATTTGTAATGGACAAAGTCTGCCCGGTCCCTGGTCTTACGCCAAAGGCGTTCAGCTGCCCGGGAACAAGAGTGAAGGTAGCGGAGGGAAGAGGTGAGCCACGGTTGGGGTTGAGAAGGGCGAACTATCCGAGTTGTAGATGGAGCAAGATTATCAAGAGTTGAAGATAAGGAGGAATTAAAGAAGGAGACAGCTGAGTCCAAGGAGACAGCCGAACAGACAGAAGGAAGGGAGGAGGCTAGAGACTGGGAAAAAGCCTCATAATTGATAGATTGCAAGTCACGACAAGAGCGAGAAGCGAGACGTGAAGGAGGAGGATTATGAGTAATATTGAAAGAAACTAGGTGATGATCTGACAACGGAAAGTGAGCAGTAGAAGAGTCCAACACAGAGCAATCCAAGTGAGAACAAGCTGCAGGAGCCCTGCCCTCTTTTGTATCTGGTCCTGCAGCTTTAACTGTTGTGATGAAGAGGGAATTTCAGCAGGTGCTGCAGACATACAAATGAGACCTGCTGAAATTCCTTTTGCTATATAAAGGTTAACGATATAGAAGCCCTGTCCTCCTTTCCATATGGTCACCCTACTTATTCTCTCTCTCTTCATGTTGAATTTGCAGGGATCTGAGCACTGCTTATTCCATCCCAGACTACCTGGCAAGGAAAGAATTAAGCACTAACCCAATCTCAACCACGCAAATAGCTTCCATCTCCGAGAAGTGCACAGTCCCAAATGTCTCCTTTAATTATTGGCTTGTATGCTTTCATCCCACTTCCCCTGGCTGCTGCCCCGCCAAATCAAGCTAAATCACAACACAGGTAAAACTGATTGCTTTAACTGGGAAATACAATTCCCTCCCAGCATGTCTTGCATGGCTATGAAAGGAAGAGCTTTGGTTGCCAAGTCGTGGCTTTCAGTGCCCTCTGGCAATGCTGGACAGCAGACAGAGAATGCCTGTGGCGATGAATTCACCCTTATAGCCATTCAGCCCTTCCCTGGTTAGCCAATGTTTCTAGGGGCACAAAGGAGCCCAGGAATTCATCTTATAGTGGATCAGGCACATGAGTAGGGATGGGTAAGAACGGAGTTTCAGTTTGGGTTTGCTAAGAATTTCCCAAAATGTGCAAACTTCACATTCAGGAGAGAAAGAACTTGAGATTTATTTATTTATTTTTTTATTTTAAAAAAATCAAACGCAGGAGAAAGTAAAATTGAAAGACT
This sequence comes from Elgaria multicarinata webbii, assembly GCF_023053635.1. Classification (NCBI taxonomy): domain Eukaryota; kingdom Metazoa; phylum Chordata; class Lepidosauria; order Squamata; family Anguidae; genus Elgaria; species Elgaria multicarinata. The sequence goes on along the minus strand of NC_086179.1, from coordinate 31,978,918 downwards.
CATCCATTCCTACCCATTTGTCACTCTACCTTTTTATTGTCTACCTAACAGCTGCTCTTGGGGCTGATCTACACCAAGCAGGATATTGCACTATGAAAGCAGTATGAAAGCGGTATATAAAAGGCAGAAGCCACACTACTGCTTTATAGCGGTATTGAAGTGCACTGACAACTGTTGGGGCCCATTGACGCATACCATATACAGCTTTCACACCACTTTCATAGTGATATCCTGCTCGGTGTAGATGTGTCATGGGCCCCAACTGTTAGTGCACTTCAGTACCACTATAAAACAGTAGTGTAGATCCTGCAGTGCACTTCAATACCGCTATAAAGTAGTCGTGTGGCTCCTGTCTTTAAGTACCGCTTTCATACTGCTTTCATTTGTGAACCGCCCAGAGAGCTTCGGCTATTGGGCGGTATAAAAATGTAATAAATAAATAAATAAATAAAATAAATAGTGGAATATCCTGCTTCGTGTAGATGAGCCTTTGGTCTTGTGCAGCTCTGCTATGCAAGATCCTTTCAATTAGCAATACCAGGGGCTGAACCTGGGCCCTGTGGAATGCAAAACATGTTTTATTGATGTATTGCATTTATATCCCACCTCTCCTCCCAGGAACTCAGGTGGCATGTATGGCTCTCTTTCTCATTTTATCCTCACAATAGCTCTGTGAGATAGTGACTGATCCAAGGTCACCCAGTGAGCTTCATGGCTGCATGGGGATTTGAACCTGGATCCCCACAGTCCTAGACTTACATTCTCCCACTACACCATACTGAATGTCTCAAACTCAACGACTGGTCCATTCCTCAGGAAGATGCAATTCCTGGAGGACATAGGGTTTCAGGTCATGCAGAAGCTCATCATGCAGAGAATACGTTACATAAAATATGCATATACACATTTGCATAATACATTCAGATTACAGAGTTCACATTGTGTGATGTTGAATTTGGGTTAGAGACAACAAGGCTGGCCTGAATGGGGTGGAGGAGAGAAACGAAGAAGAAGAATTCAAGGTGTCAGTCCAAGTTACGTGGCTGAAGCAGAGAGCAGGTAATAGTTACAGTTATCTGGCTGTGGAGGACTTGGCTTTGTCTACACCAGACTTTCCCAACCTGATGCCTTCTAAGATGTTTTGGATTACAACACCCAGCAGCCAGCATGGACAATGGTCAAGGGTGATGGGAGTTCTAGTACAAGATAGGATTAAGACAGGAAATCAGACACATGGATTTGGATGATGACAGGCCAGGGCCCCTTTAAAACCAGTGCCCCAATGAGAAGCTGCTTCTGGGGACAACTGTATTTGGGGACAGCCATTTTAATTGCCCACAATGCAGAGATTAAAATGGTAGCCAACTCACACTGTTCAGAGCAATGCTGCTGCCTGCCACTGGCACTGCCCACCATCAGGTAAGCCTATCAGTCACCCCGTTCAGATGACACCATTAGCCATGCTGGTTAAGAGCTTTTGCTTAAGACGCAGGGTTAATGGTGGCATCTGACGTACATTTTCCTTAACCAGGTGTTCTGCAGCAGGGTTAGCAGCTCTAACTTTGCCTTAAGCTGTCATCTGACACGTACCTGTGGTTAAGGGGCTGAAATCATAGAGCTAGCAGTATAGAGTGGCCTAAATCACGCAACTGCCAGCTCTCATAGCGCAAGGGCTGATGCGATACGAGGCGGAGCATTGGGAGGACTCAGGTGCTCATCTAACTGCTTTGTGGTTAAGGAAACTGAGAACCAGACAGGGTGAACTGTGTTGTGTGCGAGTGCACCACTTGTGGTTAGTGCTAACCACAGAGCCCTCAGTGTCGTCTGAACGGGCCCAGTCTCTGAGTGGTCTCACCAGATGGCACTTTGCCCGCTTTGTCATGGGGCTGGTCCTGCAGAGTGAGAAAAGCAGAGAGTCAAGGACAAAGTGTATTGATCTTATTAAAACAAAGGGGGGGGAGATTTCTCCCCCTCCAGACATGCATAGAGGTAGCAACAACATTTGTCAGACAAGTTTAAGGTGAGGAGATGGAGAGGAACTCTTGAAGATACATGAGGAGGAGCAGGAAGCACAAGAAGAGCAATGAGTGGAGTGGAAATGAATGGCAGTTTCAAAAGGCAGCAGAGAGAGAGAGAGAGAGAGAGCGAGAGCTAGAGAGCGAGAGCTAGAGAGCGAGAGCGAGTGAGAGAGAGAGAGCGCAGAGTAAGTAAATGTTTAGATTTGGCCAGGAAGGAATCACTTAGGGCCTTCCTAGACCTGCCGGCTTATGCCGGCAGGGAGGCGGGGCCGAGGCGCGCTAACGTTAGCGCGCCTCACCCGGGCTTCCAGACGCACGACGCGCAGGGACGGCGGGTCCCTGCGGCGTCCGCCATTTTTTTGTTGTTGTTAAAGGGGCCGGGTGTGGCCCGAAGACTCCGGGAAGGTAAGGTGTTTGTTTTTAACGGGGGGGGGGGGGGGCGAAGGATGGCAGGGTGGGTGGCAAGGCGGGAGGGCGGGTGACAGAGGGAGCGCCGCGCGTCGCCGTCGCCCGAACAAGCAGGCGAGTGTCGCTTGCCCGGGCGAGCGACGGCGACGCGCGGCGCTCCCTCTGTCACCCGCCCTCCCGCCTTGCCACCCACCCTGCCATCCTTCGGGGCCCCCCGCCGATGGGCACAGCGCTCCTATGAGTGCTGTGCCAGGTCCGCGGCTTTTCGCGGCTCCTCACGAGTAAGCGAGGAGCCGCGAAAAGCCACGGAAGTCTCCACACTTTCCCCAGCCCCGGCCTGAGGCCGGAGCTGGGGAAAAAGCGCGACATAAGCGCATTGGCTTATGGCGCGTAAGACCAGGCCTCAGCGCAGCCTGTCTCCGGATTCCCCTGTGCGTCATCTGGACGCACAGCAGGGAAGCCGGGTCAGAAGGCGCTAAGGCCTCGTTTAGGAAGGCCCTTAGTGACTGTTGGTATTTTCTATGGAGCAGAAAGAATGAATATTAGATTGGTAGGGATGAAGAACTGAGTTAGAAGGTAAGACATGAAGACAAGAGAATACACAACCAGTTTGGTGGTGAAAGGAACCAGGATATAGTGGACAGAAGGGGAAGAGGCATGAAGAAGCAACTAACACAGCGTTCCTGTTGGGTCCCTCCAACTCCCATTGGCCCCACTTAGCATGGCCAATGACCAGGGATGATGGGCATTGCAGGTCCAAATATTGGGAAGGACCCAGATTGGGGAAGGGCTGATTTAACACATGCCACTGATAATTTGAAGGCAATTTTTTTGGGATGGTTGGTTAGCTAACATGTCATTGAGCTTTCCTATCAGAACAGAATGTGCGATGTATACATGGGAAGGCCTTGCTCAAATACAACTGGAACCAGCTCATGGCTGTGACATCATTATGATACTTAGTTGTACATTTTCAGGCCTCCACATATACAGTGATCCAGATGGGCAATGCGGCAATTGTAATATGGGTAATGGCCCTCAGCGTGGTACCCAAAGCCAAAAGCCTCCTTTCTCATTAGCAATTCTAAGCGTGGACTCAGATGCTTCATAGAATTTGGCCCAGCAAGTATGTTTAACTGAATTACACAGGAATTCCAGATGCAATTGCAGACATGTGGCAGATGCTAAATAAGTCATTCCTGGAAGGCATTCCAAAGTGATGACAATGGTAGAATAAAGATAAAGAGAGAACAATTCACATCGACTTGTTCTAAGAATTAGTCTAGCCACCTACAAAATCAATTCTGTTTTCTCCCATCATTTTACCTCGCATTACTATAATTGAAAAATCTTAAGTTTGACATTTCAAAATGGTTTTTGCATTATTTCACTTGATTATTTTTTAAATCCACTGAAATCCTATATTTGTATTTGGCCTACCAGGGGCTGCACTCAGGTGTCGTGGCTGTAAACCAACATAATGTCACTGCTTCTAAGGAGAATATTATCAGGTTCACTTCAGTGTATGTAAGACCAGAAACACGACAGTAGTCTATCTGTTGCAATCATTTTCTAACTTTCATGTAAAAGAATGATCCTTTCATTTCTAAACAGCCTAGATATTAATTTTAGCTTTTCTTTAGGAGGAGAGTCTTCAAGAGGAGAGAATTCAATATCTGATTTCTCAATATCAATAGCATTGTTTTTCGGTACAGAACACATATAAATCACCTCATTTTTCACCACATAAACCTGCTGCTATTTTTCTCTTCATAAGAACGTAATATAAGAACAGAAGAAGAGCCATGCTGGATCAGACCAAGGGTCCATCTAGTCCAGCACTCTGTTCACACAGTGGCCAACATGTTGCTCTCAGGAAACCCACAAGCATGATCTGAGTGCAACAGCACCCTCCCGTCCAAGTTCCACAACAACTGGTGTATGTAGGCATACTGCCTCTGATACCGGAGGTAGCATTAGGACTAGTAACCATTGAAAGCCTTTTCCTCCAGGAATTTTGTCTAAGCCCCTTTTAAAGCCATCCAAACTGGTGGCCATCACTATGTCTTATGGTAGCAAAGTCCATAGTTTACCTATGCACTAGGTGAAGGACTTCCTTTTATCATCATCATCATCATCATCATCATCCCACTCTTTTTCCAAGGCACTCTGGATGGTGTACATAGTTCTCCCCTTTTCATCCTCGCAGCAATCCTATGAGGTAGGTCAAGCTGAGAAATAGGTCTAGGGTCTGTCTGTATTGCTCTATAGGCCCTAGGCCTGACATGGAGTGATCTTAGGCTACATCTGGGAAAGTAAGTGAAGGTCAAGTGGGCCAGAGGCAGAAGATATACGCATGGACAGGCTAAATGGTCAAGGGACATGGCTGTCTTCGGTACCAGAGGGTTGGCTTGGGACCTGCATTTGAATCCCAAATCCCTGGTTTAAAGTGTGTTCCATCTATTCATTTTTAAAATGGGGGAATGTGTAGCTTTTAATCAAGCAGCTAGAAGATGCTTCCAACCCCAACTCACCCTCAATTGGAAGGTTTTCCACACAGAAATGTAAGCTACTCATCCCTGAGGGAGAAAAAAACTTATTGGGGAGAAGTAGACTGAGCAACATACGTTCATTTTGAGCAACAAAACTATCGAACACTGTAGCCTGGAGGAAGAATTCTGGTGCTCACCAATCAATATGGACAATGTGTGATGGAGGCTACTATAGTCTCCTTCATGCATTAATCATTGGAAGGGGCAGCAAGGCATGCTGCTGGCTCCAACCCTGAGGTCACATGGCTCCCTGGCCCACCCTCTGATCTCCACACATTGAGCATGGGCATGTGAGCCAGGGAAGCTAACACATACAGTATGTTCAGTGGTGTGGTGGAGCCAGGGCCAACAGGGTTGAAGGGCCAAGACTTTTTGATTAACAGGGTCAGTGATGTCATCTGCCAACCCCACAGGCTTTTTATCCACCTTGAATTTAGCTGCAATCCTCACAGTAAGAGTGGGAATGAATTTTCCCAGCACCTTGGTCTTTAATGGACAATTAAGGCTCATTAGCATTATGCTGAACCTGCTGCTAGTGGAGATGTAGGGCTTCTCTACGTTAAGCAAAAATACTGCACCCTTACCAGGGTTTATGATGGGCTCTTTTAGATGGTGAACACGTGATTTGGAATTGAAAATTTCTCTTCTCGGCAATGCTCTATATGTTCAGTGAAATGACAGTGTGTAACGCCGTTGTTACACACTGCTGACATAGCTCCATTAACAGTTGTTGCATCTTATCTCTGATCTTTTTGAAAGTGGGATAATGGCAGAAAAGTATGGGAGACCTCCTGGAGGTTGATGATGTTGTGTAAAGGACCTGCAAATTTCTGTGAGTGACCAATCACGAGTGTGCAATAAATTGCACATGTAGAGAAGCTCAAAAACTACTAGGACTGATTTGTTGATATGGAATAACATAGCTGTCTGAATTTTTGGACTCTCCTTGGAGATGCAGCACAGCTTCTCCTTTTGGAGCTAAATACAAGGGTAGCAATCACTGGGAAGTCAGTGCTCTGTCATTCCACCTGCATGATTCACTAACGTTATGTGTGTGATAGGCAATATGCAGGTAGCCTTTGCACTGATAATGTATATTCAGCATGTGGTGACAGACTAGTACTTCCAGCTACATTACAAGGCAAGAAAAGAAAGAAAGAAAGAAAGAATACACAGCCAATTCATCTTAACCTGCCCTATTATTTCATATCCCACAGAACTGTAAACAGAAGGAAATGGAAAGAGATGACATTTTGGCATGAACTGTCCTGCAGGCAGGCCCTGGAGTCCTGAAACTTCAGCTTTCTTTTTTAAAAAAGTATCTTAGCACATTAGTAGTAGATCAAAGCTTGAAAAGGGTGATGATCAAAACTCTGTAAGAGCAGAAAGGCATCCCCTGCCGAAATTGTGTTACTTTGGAGAAAATCCCATGATTTAAAGGGAGTGTTTGATTTCATGATATTTTTTTCATAGCTTGGATCTGGAGATACGAAATTCTTGAAGATAGGGCCTTGCTATATTCATTCAGCTAAACAAAGTCAATCAGTATCAGGTACTTTTACAGGGTTCTTTAGGAGGGCATGACTGACCTGTTAGATTTGTACATTCTTCATGTTCTGGAGTAAACTCCTGACGTGTGGGTAGCCTGGTGTCTCAACAAGTCTGACTGGCCACTGGATGATTCCATTTGTACTTGTTATGATATCAAGTGATGCACTTGTATGTGTTACTCATAATTCAGTACTGGGAGGAAGTACTAGAAAGAATAATACCCTGGCCTATATTAATTTTGCTGCCCCTAAGTTTCCATAACAAAAATGCTGCAGTTGATGTAACATTTCAAGAGGTGGAGAACACTTCGTTTAACTCACAGCAAAAGTGGGAGGGGATTGTGAATTTGGAAAATGAAAGCCCAGAAATGAGGAACACAGGAAGCTGCTTTATCAAAAATTCACCATTGACCCAACTAGCTCAGTATTGTCTGCACATCTGTAATATCTATGACATAGCTCCTTCTTCATGTACCTGCTCAGATCCTTAGGTCATCTTCAGAGGCCCCCAAAGGAAGCTAGGCAGGTGACTATAAAAGAAAGGGCCTTCTCAGTAATGGCACCCCACTTGTAGAATAAACTTCCCAAAGAGGTTCACCTGGAACCTATGTTGTTATCTTTTGGGTGCCAGGCAAAGACCACACTTTTCTCATAGGCATTTCAGAGACCTAGTTTTAAGTTATTACAGCTGTTTTATTGATTCCAGGGTTTGAATCTGGACCATTTTGAATGCAACACATATGCTGTACCACTAGGGTCTTCCCTTAAGTGATGATTCCATTTAATTTAATGGCATTTCAGCAGGTGTCATTAGTATGCATGCAGCATCTGGTGAAATTCCCTCTTTATCACAACAGTTAAAGCTGCAGAAGCCCTGTCCTCTTTTGTATCTGGTCACTAGAGTGCTGAAATTTCCTTTCCTATACAACTGTTTAAAGATACAGGAGAGCTGTCCTCCTTTTCATATGGTCACCCTACTTTGAGATTAACCTGGCCAATACACCTTCAGTTATGGGGCTTGGAGGGGGGGCATTGACTTAAGGAGACCTCCATCAACACCTGAAGATGTATAGCCAGATGTGGAGGAGGAGATTGGAAGCCCACTACTTCCAATTCAGGGCCTGGTCAATCAGGCCTGCCCTAACTTAAGGCAGGGACAGTTGCATGGTGGCTCGTGCATTACGCCAGGGGACCACACAGCCATTGGATTCAGCCCAGATCTGTGTTAAAGTAAAGTGCTTTTTTTTTTAAAAAAAATGCAGCCTTAGTTTCCCCTAGCACTAGTGTCTCATCTCTTTATTCTGGGGCTGAGCGCAATAAAGCTTCCTTCGCAGTTCCTTTTCATTAGAAGGAATAAACATGTTTGGCATCCCATTAATCTTCCTCTCTTTCCCCCTTCTTCCTCCAGGAAGTTGCCAAGTCATTTTCAAGACACATTAAATTGCCAGAAGAACTCCCAAACAAAGCCACTCAGCCTGCTGCTCGTTTGGATAAAGTTAATTACAGCGAAGATTAGAATCTGCGGGGCTTGATTAGTGTTGTGGAGGCTTAGAGAATCACACCATCCTTTGAGAGCTTCACACTGCCTTCCTCCCACCTCTTTTTGGGGTCTCTTCTTCATACTTGCTTGTTGTCGCTGCTCATAATTGTTTTGTTTTCTCATATCCCACGTACTTGGCAAGGTGTCCAGGATTAGCGAGCTGCATTGCCCCAAGGCAGAATATGCTGCTTTCTTGATTCAGCTGGAACGGTTTCAATTCTGAGAAGAGGGACGAAGTCACATAACTTCACTTTGTTACTTTTGAGTCAGATGGCCATCGACTCTGATTGAAGGGCTGTTGGAGGACAGTCTTCTACTTGAAGGTGTCATCTGTTTCAAGGGCTCTTCTGTCCAAGTCCGAAAGATCAAGAAGCATGAGATGGGGCCTTGAACTTGTCCATCAACAGTTTGCACTTCAACAGTAGACCAAGGAGTTCCATAGGGCTCCTGGTCACAGCCTTCCATACTATGCTGAGATGTATTATTGTATTTCTATTTAACTTGTAGCCATTCTTTCTGAATTGTATGCAAATGTGTGTCCTCTTCTCTGCCCCTTTTTGATGATGGATTTCTTCTTTTGTGGGCAATACATAGCCACCTTATTTTAGGATACATGCTTTAATGCAAAATCCACTATTGGGAAATATCCTTATTAGGACCAACTGAAATGTTTCTAGTAATGAGCAAACTATTTACTATGGATTTTGGATTCCTGACCTCTCCCACTCTTAATGGACCAATATGGCTTTTTATGCCCCTTGGACATTTGCTTTAATTTAGGCTTGGTATTTCATTTACTAAAATTCATGCTGGCCTTTGTGGTTTTGTCTTGTGAAAGACCAGTTGGGCTATGCTATTACTCAAACTCCATCACATGCATGGGAACGTTGATTTCAAATCAGGAAACCCAGCTGACTTCTCCTCATCATCGGAGTCAGCTGGGGCTGTGAAGGTGCTGGACCAGTGCCTGGAGGCTGTAATGGGCTGGATGAGGGCCAATAAACTGAAGCTGAATCCTGGTAAGACAGAAGCTCTGTGGATTGGTGGTTCCCGAGTCCGGGAATTGGGTAAGCGACCTGTTCTGGATGAGGTGGTGCTCCCTCTGAAGGAGCAGGTATGTAGCTTGGGAGTACTCCTTGATCCATCATTGTCACTGGAGGTCCAGGTGGACTCTGTGGCATGGAGTACTTGGGGTCAGCTTCGGCTGATCCGCCAGCTACGGCCTTTCCTGGACAGGGACGACCTAGCCACAGTAGTGCATGCACTGGTAACTTCCTGATTAGACTACTGCAATGCACTCTATGTGGGGCTGCCCTCGAAGACAACGCAGAAGTTGCAGCTATTGCAAAATGCAGCAGCTAGACTGCTGGTGGGTACATCTTATAGAGCCCACATAACACTGGTCTGAAACTAACTGCACTGGCTGCCTATACGCTTCCGGTTGGAATTCAAGGTGCTGGTAATGACGTTTAAAGCCCTAAACAGCTTGGGACCTCGATTCTTGAGAGAGCGCCTCTCCTTATATACCTGCCCGAGACCTTAGATCTGTTGGAAGAGCCCTTCTCCGTATCCCACCAATGCAACATATACGTTATGATGGGACAAGGGAGAGGGCTTTCTCTGTGGAGGCACCCCGACTGTGGAATGCCCTTCCCTTGGAGGCCCAATTGGCGCCAACATTGATTTCATTTCGACACTAAGTAAAAACATGGCTTTTTAACAAAGCCTTTGATGGTTAACTCACTGGCACATTGTTTTAACTGTATCTATTGCTTTTAAATTATATATTGTTTTAACTTGGTTCATGGTTTAATTTGTTTTTAACTGCGTATATTTATTGTTTTATATTGTATGTTTTTATCTGTATGCCGCCCTGAGATCTTAGTGATACAGGGCAGGATATAAATATTTTAAATAAATAAATAAACTCCCTCGCCCCCCCCCCCCCCCAATCCACCCAGGCTGATGGACATGAACTATACTGTAGAACTTGTGCTGTGGGATGGCCTGTGAATAAATCAGGCATGTACAACTGAGTTCAGTTGGAGGTCTACTTTTACATTTGTAGAAACCCAATAGGGCTGCACTACTACATTAGCACATGCAACGGAAAGCACCTTTTAGCTCACTGTTCTCTTTTCCTCTTTCTCTCCCTGCATGTGCTCTCGCCTCTATCTTTGAAAACGTACAGGTGTGTCTGTTTGCACTCCCTCCTTTTCAGGACACACACAAGCAATTGTGCTGCCTGAAGCAAAAGAAGAGATTATGCCCTCTGCTGCCCATTCCATATATAGAAGCTGACTGATCTGGCTATTTCATCTTTCACTTCAACACTGGTGATGGGGCAACATCCTCCCCACACCTGAAAGCAGCAGGCTGGCTAACTTCTCTCTCTCTCTCTCTCTCTCTCTCTCTCTCTCTCTCTCTCTCTCTCTCTCTCTCTCTCTCTCTCTCTCTCTTTCTCTTTCTCTTTCTTTCCTTCCTATCCTGCCCAATACCCAAAATTCTCTGGGTGGTTCCCAGAAATTACAAGCCACAAATACGAGATAATAAAAACATAATATAAAATCTTTAACATACGAAATATAAAAACACTTCAGAACAGCTAAATATAGTAAGCTACTGGACATGATAAAAACCAGTGTGGTGTAGTGGCTAAAGTGTTGGACTGGGAGTCGGGAGATCTGGGTTCTAATCCTCACTTGGCCATGGAAGCTCACTAGGTGACTTTGGGCCAGTCACAGACTCTCAGCCCAACCTACCTCACAGGGTTGTTGTCGTGAGGATAAAATGGAGAGGTGGAGGAGGATTATGTATGCCACCTTGGGTTCCTTGGAGGAAAAAAGGTGGGATATAAATGTAATATATAAATAAATAATAAATAAATAAAAACTACTGACATAAATGCCCTATCATGTGCTGTCAAATGCCCGGGAGTAGAGGACTTGGTGCCAGACCGATGACAGTGTTGGTGTCAAGTGGACTTTAGTGGGGAGATCTTTTCATAATCGGGGTTGGGGAACCACCGATAAGGCCTTCTCCCTTCTTTCTACCTTCTGAGCCTCCTTCGGAGGAGGCACTCGGAGGAAGACCTCAGATGTGGATCGTAGTATCTGGGTACGTTCATGTTTGGAGAGATGCTCCGTCAGATATTGTGGGGCCGAGCTGTGTAAGTCTTTATAGTTAAGACCATCACATTGAATCAGACTCGGAAACATTCAGGCAGCGCATGTAAGTTTGATGTTATATAGTCAGACCTTTTTGTACATGTTATTAATCTGGCTGTCACATTTTGCACAAACTGCAGCTTCTGAACAGTCTTCAAGGATAGCCCTGAGTAGAGCACATTGCAGTCCATTTGCACTTCCCAAACCAAATGCAAGTGTAATCTATGGTCAAAGCTCATACATTCCAGAGAAAAAGCATACATTAGAAAAATATGCATGATAAAAAATGGGTACTTTTAGAAAAAAGAGCACACAAACATTCTTTAATCAATGGAAGAAGATTTCTTGCTTTTGTATGTGCACCCAAGTACTTTGTGATTTTCATGTGGGGGAAAAATCTGTCTAAATAGGCATAGGGTTGTGCCCTGCTGGTTTTATTTTAACTGACATAGTTTGTATTTTTTAAATATTCTGTTTTGATTTTTCACTTTAAATTGTACGGTTTTAAATTTTATTGCCAACTGCCCAGGGAAAATCAGAGTTCTTTGGAAGTATACAAATTCTACTTCTAATCAAAGAAACAAAAGTTATCACCCAAAAAAGCTCCCCTCCCAAGCAGAATTGTGACAAATTAGGGACAGAGGGTTGGATCCAGTCCTAGACATACTTAGAGTAGACCCCCTGAGATCAGTGGAACTTAAATTAGTCATCCTTAAGTTAAGTACCATTGATTTTAGTGGGCCTGCTCTAAGTATAACTAAATCTGGATCCAACCCAGAGTTTTCCTAAGGGCAGGTAGATATTTCCTTCCCCAAACTTAGCCTACACCTGGTAAATAGAAACAGTTGGGAAAAATCTACATTTCTGCCCAGCCTTTTGGAAGCTGGTCTCCCTATCCGACTCTGCAGCGGTGCTCCTGTGCCTTTGAATTGGTTGTACTGCAAAATCAGCAGCAGCCAATCTCTGTGATGCAAAATAATGGCATTTCGCTCTTTGGAAAGGACTTGTAAAATATGTATGTATAAGAGTACAAAGGGAGTTTTGTACATGTTGATGTTGATTCTACATGGAGTAAAACACCTTTAATGGCTCTAAAGTGCATTTGGAAAAGGCGTAGGTGGGAATGCTTACTGGTGGTATTTAAAGTGCTATAAATCAGCATTTTTCACTTACTTGGTGCAGTGGCTCTCAGAATGTGAGACGGGTTTTGCTTGGAAGGCCTGGCCAGTTGTCGGGGGACATCTATAACTCTCCCAGTCTGAGCTTTTTCTCTCCTCCTCCTCCTCCTCCTCCATTAGAAGTGCCAGGCCTCAATCCTGCTTATAAGCCACACTCTAGCTTGGATGCCTTTCTCTAGCTTTTGGATGCCTTTCTAGGCCTTGGATGCCTTGGATGCCTTTCTAGCCATGGATGCCTTTCTCTAGCCTCTCTCTGGTTTGGATACCTTTCTCCCATTTATTAGATGTGTGCAGGGTCTGGCCCAAGATATTTCATTGCCTGAGTGGAGGACATGGTGGCACCCTCTCCCATTCCATGCACAAAAGTTGACTGAACTGGCAGTTGGAACTTTCTTTGACAGTGGCAACGGGAAAGCGTTCTCTCTACCACATCTGATAGCAGTTGGCTAGCGTAGGGGGCACAGGCCAAGCTGTGCATCTCACAGTTCTCTCCTCCAGCGCTTTGCTACTGCTTCCCTGCATCTGCTGCCGAGACAACTGCTTCACTCTGCCTATAGGTAGGGCTTGCCTTGGAAGTGTGGTGGCTGCAATGGTTATGTGCTGGTCAGAGTCGGCCAGGTACACTGCACATATTCATTGGCATTCTTGCTTTTGCTCTTTTACAAATAAAGTCCTTATTTATGCGATCAGTTACATTTTATTTATGTATTTAGATTTCTTTCTTTTCTTAAAGCAGGAACAACCACCACTTGTCCTTTTCCTGTATTCTTTGGGCATCAGTGATCAAATAAGTGACTTACTGAATGTTAAATATAGAATAGCATTGCATTTATCCTGGTTTTGACTGTTAAAGTCCTAAACGGTTTGGGACCAAGTTACTTGAAGGACTGCCTTCACTCATATCAGCCTGCCTTCACTTTAAGATTAGAAAGACAGGCCCTTCTCATCTGCCCATCAGTGAGAGAAATTAGGTGGGTGTCTACACGGGAGAGGGCCTTCTCAACAGTGCCCCCACACCTGTGGAACAAACTCCCATCAGAGGTCTGCCATGCCCCATCCTTGCAGGCTTTTAAGAAGGCCAGAAGATGTGGGAGGACTCCTTTTCACCCAACACACTGTCTGATCTTTTTTTCTCATGGGTGTGCCACCAAAATTTCAAACTGAACCTTAAAAAGACCAGAAATTACCTTTCTTCTTCTCTGCCATATTCTTCTTCTCACCTCCCCAAAGCATTCAACCTCGGAGTGAACATTGATCCATTCCTTCCATTTATCTTCGTCACATCCAAAGGGCCACCAAGTTCTTTCATTTTAGAAGCTCCGGAAACTGCTCTTTCCTCTCTACCTATTACCGAAACCTTCTGGTCTGGATTCTAGTCCATCCTACCCCTACAGTGGCCATGTGTCCTATTTTACAGGGTGCAGTCCTCTATTTGACAGGCTGTCCAGTTGAAAGATAAAGAACCATATTAACAAGGCAGAGCAGAGGCCTTGAATTTGCCCAACAATAGTGAACTGACAATAGTATCTGAGCAGGATCACAGGTCAACTAGTCATGGTCTTCTCCGCTATGGTGAGATGTAATGAATTACTATTTACATAATAGTAATTCTCTCTCTCTCTCAAACAGCAAGTGCAAAATTTATGCAAATCCAGATCCCCTTTGTCCTTGTTTTTGGTAGTGTGTAGATGGCCATCTTACCTCACCAGATCTCCTCTCCTTAATTCCTCATGAACTTCAAACCCCTGGTCTTTACACTCAAGTCAATCCAAGCCCTGATGAGAGGTGGAGTCACATTTTCCCCGGTCGGTTCAACCCTAGTAGCCTCTTCAGTATGGTTTGGCATCAAGTTCTGCTTAAAGATGGAATTTGAATAAAAATGTGTGCATGGAATATTGCAAGACAGTATTTTGTTACCTTTGCTTTTGTGAGATCCATTGCATGTTCACTCGGGAAGTGCTCCACCCCATGACTTGAAGCCTAAGAACGATTAACAGAGCAATCCTATGGACATCAAAGGGGAGTGAGAGACCCTGGAAGAGAAACGGTTGCTTCCCAAGCTCTTGCCTGATTCTCTCCAGCTAGGGCAGAAAAATATATGTGTATGCTTTCTTCCTCCCCTTTTTATACTTGGTCTTCCTTTTGAGCTGGTGTCGTTTCTCTCCCTTCTCCAGGATTTTTTGAGGTATGGGAGGGCTTTGGATGATGTGGATACAAGGTCTCCCCAATCTGCCTCCAACAGTGTTGGACTGGGAGTCAGAAGAATGGGTTCTAGTCCTTACTCAGCCGTGGAAGCTCAATGGGTGATTTGGGGCCAGTCACAGACTCTCAGCCCAACCTACCTCACAGGGTTGTTGTTATGAGGATAAAGTGGAGAGGAGGATGATTATGTACACCACCTTGGTTTCCTTAGAGGAAAAAAGGCAGGATAGAAATGTAATAAATAAATGAATAAATAAATAACCCCCATTTCACTTCCTACTGCTGCCAGGGCAGTGACAGCAGAGGACTGATGGTAGTGGAGCTTTCTGTCACTGCATCAAGGAGGTCTCCGGTGGTGGACCTTTATTTCTGCCTGCTTCCTCTACACCAGCAGAGGGAAGGGTCCACGACATCCAACAGCCCTTCAGCTGCCTTCTCCGGGAGCTTAGGAATGCTCCCTAAACTTTTATGAGGCCTTAAGACCACAAAACCCATGAGATAGTGAGACTGCAAGCTAAAAATGCATGTATTGGAACTACTGTTCCACAAATCAAGTATGTGTTGTGTGAAGAAATCTTTGCTTCTGTTTGTCCTGAATTGACTGCCAATCCATTCCATCGGATGACCCCAATGTTCTAGTCCTTTGATAGAAAGAATAATTTATGTCTCCTCATTCCCCTCTTTCTGAGCTCTGCATAGCGTTGAGTTCTGCATAATGCTGGCCCTAAATAAATGTTAAGTGGTAGCTGGAGTATTTAAAAATATTTTAGCATCGTAGCACTATTGCTCAGCAGAACCAATTTCCTCATTGAAGGTGATATTACATTGAACTCTCCCTTGCATGGATTATCTGCTTGGAAGTACTTTATCTCTCCTTTCCTCATTTGAACTCTAGCCTCGGTAAGGAGACTACAAGCCTTTAAAGAGTAAATCCAAATGCGTGCGCAATGGAGAGAGGTGGTGGGAAAGCAACATAGAAAAGATGCAAAATGTGAAATCAATTTTGAAGTCGCCAAAAGCCACACTTCTCCTTTGAGGCTATGAAGACATCAGGGGACCTACAGTAGCAGCATTATGTATTGACATTTATCTTCAATTCACAAATGAGGATGGAAGGGACTCCTTCAAATCCCTACATTAGGAGATTTCACAGAGAAGGTAGTCTCAAAAAAGAATCAAAGGACCTCATAAGGAGATTTAATTAAAGTAGGACCACTCAGGGAACTTTATATAAATTCCTGGAAGTAAAGGCTGTCAATGGCTACTAGCCCTGATGGTTGTGTGTTATCTCCACTATTTGAGGCAGTAAGCCTGTGTGCACCAGTTGCTGGGGAACATGGGTGGGAGGGTGCTGTTTCACCATGTCCTGCTTGTTCATCCCTGGCCGATGGCTGGTTGGCCACTGTGTGAACAGAGTGCTGGAGGACCCTTGGCCTGATCCAGCATGGCACTTCTTATGTTCTTATGTTCTTAAACAAACAAAAGGGGATTTACGTGTATTTCAATGGCTGTTCCTTTCATTTCCATACTGCATTCTTCTGATGATAAAGCGGAGACCTTCAGGATTGCTATTGACCTCAAGACAAGCACCAATGATCTGCCTGCTGTCCGACTTATATAAAGAAAGCACACTCCATTCCCCACCCCATGGTGGCCAGAGATGGTGACTTATAGTCCAACACCTTTGAAGGGTGCAAATTTTGGGAAGGCTGAAGTAGACACTTGCTGGGATCCCAGTCATCTCCTCCAAGGATGATCTTGGGAAAGGGTGCCTTCTCCAACTGTCTCCATGTGTTGTAAATCCAATGGGTTGGATCCAGATTTAAGTGTGAGCATCAGGGCTGGCAGAAGAGAATTTCCCTGCCTCCTCCCCCCCCCATGGCAGCGCCTCCAGCCCCCTGAAAATGCTACACAGAGAGGCAAGAGACCCTGCTGGATGGGGCTGTGGTATGAGGGGTGGGAAGTAACCCCCCAAATTGGGTGGAGGGACTTTCTATGAGTGGAGCCTTACTTCTCATGGTAGGTCCCTTATGCTAGATCCTGGAGAAAGCATCTGAGTTTGCTTCCTTTTCATGTCATTTGAGCTCAAACATATAAACCAAGTAGATTAAAATTGCTATGCCTTGTTTCCCTTATTGTTAATACACTTCTTCTACCTGAGAGGGAGGTCTTGAAGCAGAGGCTGGGCAGCCATCTGTTGGGGATGCTCTCTAGCTCTGGATTTCTTGCATCCTTCCAGCCCTGTGTTTCTATGATAGGAAAAGCCTGAGCTGCTAATTCCCTTTCTGAGTTATGCAGGCATTAATGATTGAATCTTGGTACTTCCATACCGAGAGGAGAAGTTAAAAGGTGGGAAAACCCTTAAGAAACCCTTCCTTAAGGCTCTAAAAATCTTATCAAAAAAACGGCAGGGTGGATGTATAGACCACATCTCTTCACAGGCTACAAAATGTGTAGAAACCTGTAGAAAAAACTGTGTAGGAAAGGTGCAGAAAATGTGCAGACCAAGGCCATAGCTAGACCTTAGGTTTATCCTTGGATCGTCCAGGGGTCAAACCTGTTCATCTAGGTGACACACAGGGGATCCAGTACTCAGGCAGGGGTGAACCCTGGATGATCCCAGGATAAACCTTAGGTCTAGCTGTGGCCCAAGAAATGTTTAGACCACATCCATTTACAGGTGATACGAGAAGATAGGAAGGTTGAGATGTGATTGTAAGGCCACCTATTGTTATGAGCATTGACTGATTTTTCAAACCTGATACAAGCACTTTTAAAATTGCATTTCATGTGCACTGAGAGGTTAAAAAAAGAAGTGTGTTAAGGGATAAGTGTGAAATCTCAGCTGGGAGAAAAGGCAGACCAGTGCTGCAAGATTGAGGGGCTGGACAGGAGAGGGTTCATGGAGCCAAAAGAACTGTTGGAGACTGTCCTAATGGTTGCAGCAAGGTGAGCAAGTATCCCCTCAGTATGGGAAATTACAGGTAAATGGATCACAATGATTAGAATGCAGTTGGAGATGATCCTTTGGAAGATGAGAAGCATTTTGGCAAAAGGATATGCTCCCCCACCCCCCGCACTTCCTCAGCGAAGGAAGATACAAACTAGGTGTCTGTGAAGGAAACAAAAACACAAGATGAGCCCTGCTGGATCAAACCGAGGGTCCACCTAATCCAGCATTCTGTTCACACAGGGGCCAACCAGCTGTTGACCAGGAACCCACAAGCAGGACATGAGTTTAAAGGATAGAGTGAAGTTTGAGAGCGATGTGGAAACACAGAGAGATGAGATTGGCTCTTTTAAGCTTCTTAGGGCGCTGCTGGCACTCTCCCTCGAGTGTGGGAACAGTGGACTGTCTGCTGGAGTATTTAAGCTGTGACTCCACCTGTGGTCAACCTGTATCATTCATAAACAAATGCAAAAATTACAAAAACCCAATAAGCCTCCAGTGACCTCCTTCTAAAGCAGCCTTCCTCAACCTGGGGTGCTCCAGATGTGCTGGACTGCATCTCCCAGAATGCCCCAGCCAGCTGGCTGGGGCATTCTGGGAGTTGTAGTCCAACACATCTGGAGCGCCCCAGGTTGAGGAAGGCTGTTCTAACCTGGGTAAGGGCTGAACCCCCAGAACTTTTCACTGCTCAGTGGAGTAGGGTGAATGTAACAACAGCATCTCAAACCCTTTGCCCGTTGTCCATTTCTTTCCATCCTTTGGCCAATGTATGTTCACTTAAAAGGATTGGATATCAAATCTAGGTTGTCATATTCATAGACGCTGAGCCACCTTATTTCATTCCTAATCTCTTGAGCCATCAAAATCTAAGCAGGATTCCTATTAATTTTTTTTTTTTTAAAAAACCCTCTTCTTTCCAACCAGGCTTACACTGCTGTGTCAAGATTTCTATGTAGGCTCTAGCCAGGGAGCAGAGGTCTGTAATAAGTGGGTTTGTTGAAGTAATGAGGAGCTAGTGACTATTACAGTGAAACTCAAACTGAGAAAGATAATTTAACATCTTTTTCAATCAAGCCATGTCTATTACAGAGAGCAGGAGATGCTCCTTATTCAAAAGGCTAGAATACGAGGGAGCTTCGTTCAGTCGTCTCACCCCAGCCCTCTTAAGGCCTCTTAATCTGCTTAGGGCTCTGCTGCCTTATTATAGGGTAAACCAAAGTTATACAGTAATTGCCACCACAAAACACCAGCAGAAATCTTCCCCTTAATCTCTGGATCCTGTTGAGTTTTTACATCACTTTGCTCGTATGAGGAATGCAAAGTGAGCTTTGAAGGCAGTGGCAGCTCAGCAGAAGTCCCAGTAAATTAGTAGGAGGGAAGCTTTCTCTTTGAACCAGGTAGAAACGCCACCGTTGGGCTTTGGGGGATTCTCCTGGGGGGGGATCTACCCTACTGCTTTTAAAGCGCTTTAAAGCACTTTGAAAACATTTTGAAACCTGTATATGCAGTGTGTCCTGGGCCCCAACAGTTGTCAAAACTGTTATAAAGCGCTTTAAAGCGCTTTAAAGCAGTAGTGTAGATCCCCCCCGCGGTTTCTTTTAGCTGACATGTTCTAACATGGCGATACAGGGCTTCATCAGACTGGGGGAAAGTCATGTTTCCCTACGTCACTTCTGTGCCCCTGCTTCTGTCGCACAGTACTTTCTCTTTGTCATGGAGAAGAAAGAGGAAGTAAACAATGACCACATGGCCCATTCAGTGGCCGTTTTTATCACAGCATTTTTCCTGCACACAGCAGGAGATCGTGGCAAGTTTTGTTTCTAAAAATAAGTCGGACTTACCAGGGGCTTGTTTTGTGATGGGAAGAAGACCAGAAGGAACAGGAGATGCATGGGAGGTGAACATTGCCATCAAAAGGAACCACAAAAACCCGTGAGTGGGCAGTAGCGAGCATGCAATAAAACGCTCATCTGATGACGCTCACAGTCACCTGAAACAGACGCAGCTTCTTCTCTCTAAAACACCTGCAATTTGCCTAATAACTCAACACACACACACACACACACACACACACACACACAATCACAAAGTCTAGGGCTGGGTGTGACATTCATTGGGTTCATATTTTCATGCAAACCCACCAAATCCACATTTTTCGAACCTGCAGATGAACCTGAGTGCAACTATATGGTGATATTCGGATTTTACCTAATTTTCCTATGCAGTTTGCAAATCAAATAATGTGCACAAAATAATATGAAAAAAATGGACACAAAATGTGTACTGTATATTCAGTAAACGAGTGCACAAGCATGCATTATAATAGGGAAATGCACTTGGGGAAAATACATGTAAATACATGCATTTTGTGCATGTAAATACATACAATTTCCCATGCAAACTTTTAAGGGGAAAATGGCAACATGATGTGTAAATGGGACAGAATGTACTTAAACTTGGAAAAAAACCTTGTTAGGTTTGTCCATCAGTAACGAAATCAGGCTTTGCTATCCCTTTTCATGGCCAAGGTGGGAATTCTGCAGAATTTGAAAGATGAAATGGCGTCCCTAGCAAGCTTCTTGGAGAGCCAAACTATGAGACTCCTGTTGATTGTCTGGTTCTGTTCAGGCATTTCTTTAGGCATTCATCACTGTACTGATCTGAGTGTGTTAGAAAATTTCATTTAATCATGCAAGTATCTTTCCACTTTTGTGCCCCCTTCAACAGTACGAGTTGTTAGCTGGAGAAGGATGACAGAATTAAAGATACTTGTAAAGTAAGTGTTGCCCTGCTTCATTAGAGTACAATGTGATCAAAATACTGTATGAGAGAGATGTCAGTATACCCCCCACCCACCATATCCTTCCTATTTTTGTCAATGGGCTTCCTTTGAATGTACTGAAAAGCAGGGACAATGTTAAGCACAGCAGGCCCCAAAATGCCAAGGATACCATTAGCTGGGTTTTCTGATCACAGGAGGTCTGTTTCTGCAGGAAGTGCTGTCTTTCTCCCTTTGTTCACTTCTTCTACTTTTACTAGCAAGCAGCAAATTGTATCCTTACACTACCTGAAAAAGAACAGGGCAGATGTTTTGGGAAGCTTCAGAGCAATACTTAGACATCCCTAAATTTCAAATATGGCTCCTTGCATCCAAGGTTGTTTGTGCCTTACAAAAAGAAAGAAAGAAAGTGTATAAGTTGCAGTTAGGTAGCCCAATTTTCGTACGAAGTAAGAACAAAACAAAACACCAATCATGCAATTGAAATTATGCAAATTAAGCATATTTGCATCCTGCTTGCTTCATTTGCATAATTTATTCTGTTTCTGCTAATGGTGCAGAAGAGACAAAGAGCTGTGCAGTGTACTTTCAAGCATAACGCACCAGTCCTAAGGCCTACAAACTTGCTTTTTAGAATTGGACAGCTGAAATTTTCAGAACGCTCTATGCTGCACTTGTAGTTTTAGACATTTTGATAACTACGTCTTAGCTAACACCATTGCAACTCTGTTTACAAGTAGGTTGGCAGAAGCTTCTTAGCCTTTCACAGAATGCTGGATTAACAATAAAGTCTGTATATTAGTCCATATTTTGCATTCCTACATCTTTCTGACTGTTAGGCCAAATTCCTTCCTCTACCTGAACACCAATGTTCACTGAGAACTGGTGGGAACCCCTGCCCTGCAACTATTAATCTGTTGTATTTTTCAGTGATGTGGTATTTCTAACACCACATGATGACACACACACACAACTATTTTATCATATTTAGCATGATAGGTACACATTCAAATCCATGCTAAGCTATAACCAGGGATATGCATCAGATTTGCCCAAAGCCTGAGCTGAATCAGGCCCTTTTGGGCTATTTCTGGTGCTTCCTGAGGCAAAAGCGGGCTTTCCTCTAAAGTAACCAGAATTGAAGCTGGACCCTCCATGAAAAATCAATTAAAATTCAGCATTGGAAAGACAGACAGTGTGTCTCCAAAATTAGAATCTTTTGCTTTAGTTTCTCTAAAATGACAGGCCCATTTTCTTATTATAGGACACATTTTACCATTATGTTTTGGGGGAGGGCAATGATGGGATCATCTCATTCTTCCAAAGCTACCAGACTATACTATGGGGTGGGGGAGCCTTAAACTGGATTTCAGTCATCATAACTTCTTAGCCCCTGCACCTATACTTCGGAAACGTTGCATATTTCTTGTCTGTATCCACCTCTATGATGTGTGCCAATTTCAGGCCAATCCCCCCAAAAATAGGATGAAGGAAGGGGAAGTGAATAGAGAGAGAGACCCACTGTACCTATATTTCTAAAAAAAAACCAAAAAAACATTCACAATCCACTCCTAATGCACTACTACATGTGTAAATTTCACTCACTTCTGTCAATCAGAAAATCGAATAGCCCTTTTATTTCCCATGATACTCAATAGGAAGCATGGAAACTTAGATTTCTGAAACTTGCTTCAGGTTTAATGCTTGAGTCAATGACGATGGCACCTGAATTGGTCCAAATGGAATCAGATCATTTTCTGAAGCACTGAATTGGGGGCCAAATTGAATCTTATGGACCATGCACACCTCTAGTTACACGTGGGGAGGCTCAAAGGATTGAATGTTTGATTATGGGAAGCACATGATAAACACATCTTCCTGGCAGCTGAAACTAGAAATGTAGGAGTGTAGCTGAAGAAGGTGGATCCTTTCTTGGACAATGCCACACCAACAATAGGAACTTGGCCATGCAGACTATGCAGGAGATGACCCAACTGCTGACTCCATGGTCTTGTGAGTTTTTTTTCTTTTTCTTTTCTTTTCTTTTCTTTTTCTTTTTTGAGGAGGACCTTGCATTGCAGATTGAATCTCTTAGTATGTGCTCATCCTAGCACTCTGATGTGCTGGATACTGCATCCGACACTTTCACCACTAAATCAGTACGCAGATGTATGCTAATGACACAAGACTCAATGAACCAAGGAGGTCTCTCTATGGAATGAAAACTTGCAGAGAACATCCCAGTGGAGTTTGCCTGATGTCTGTGAACTCTTCTGTTAGGGCAAATGTTAAGTCCTCCAGGGATGGATGGTTTATGATGTTGGATTGTCCAGTCCATTCTTACTGCTCATCTTAATAACTCATACAAAGTACTCCTGCCCCCTTCTGCTTGGGAAATTGCTCCTCCGTGTAATAAATCGTGCAGTCAAAAACCAGCACTCCCTCCCTGATACCCAGCCTAAATTTCCCTTCTGCTCAGTTTAATCTCATTAGTCTTCATTTTAGCTGCTTGGATCAGCCCTCAATATTTGCCGCTTCTCTTTTCCTCTCATCTTTACCCTTCAGCCGCTTTCAGAAGGTGATCTGCTAATCTTCCTGTAGTTGCTGTTCAGCCAAGCTAAGCATAGTCTTAATCTTTCCCCTCATCAATCAATACTTCCTGTCCCTTGAATCATTTTTACAGCTCTTCTCTGAACTCTCTGCTCTTCATCAACAACCGCTCTCCAAGTAGTGAGGGACCTTGCATGAAAACCAGGCTTGACTTCCGGTCTCATCACTGGCGCATGAATAAGAAACGTTATTACCTCCTGCTCACTTGGGTGATGCTTCAATGGTTAATAGCAAAATAAGTGCTCATTAAAACAATATTGTGAAAAGATGGCTCTTCCTATTTCCTTTCCACTAGAGCAGTGAAAAGCCATTTGGCCTAGTGGAGTGGAACATCTTGATTATGATGTTTAAAGGAGGTTCTAGTTCCCCCTCCCTCCCACCACCCCTCCCTTTGTACATTCCAAAATGAAACAGAAGAACCTCTTTTCTTTGTGGATCTTTGTCCCTTATTTTCCTATAGGAGAAATGGCCCACTGCCATCTTCTGACAGGCACTCTGTTCTTCAGTCAGTGGTCCAGGACTAGGGTGGCCACTTATGAATCACCGGAAATGCATCTCCAAAAAAGAAGCCAAACGGGGTCACTGATTTGCATAAAGCATGCATATTCTTGCTCAGTCTGCTCTCTAAGAGCTAGTGGCAGATAACTTCAAGGCCCCTGGCTTTTCCTTCTACTGATTCTTTATCTTTAAACTGAAGTTGGACTAGACACAGTTGGCCATGGCCACTGTATGAACAGAGTGCTGGACTAGATGGACCCTTGGTCTGATCCAGCATCAGGGCACTTCTTATGTTCTTATGGTCTTATTTTTCTCCCTCTCTCTTAAAATTAGAACCCAGGGTCACCCATACAGCTGATTGGTGGGAGGTTCAGGGTGGATAAAAGGAAGTACTTCTTCACAAAGTGCATAGTTAAACTATGGAATTTTCTACCACAAGTTACAGTGATGGCCACCAATTTGGATGGCTTTAAAAGGGGGCTGGATAAATTCCTGAAGGAAAAGGCTATCAGTGGCTACTAGTCCTGATGGCTATGTGCTACCTCCAGTATCTGAGGCAGTAAGCCTATGTGTACCAGTTGCTGGGGAACATGGGTGGGAGGGTGCTATTGCACCCATATCCTGTTTGTAGATTAATGGTCGACAGCTGGTTGGCCACTGTGTGAACAGAGTACTGGACTAGATGGACCCTTGGTCAGATCCAACATGGCACTTCTTATGTTCTTATCCTTCTGGATAGCCATCTGGGATGGACATTGGAGGCATTGTGCTCCAGTGGTTCTGCTCCTATCCGAATGGCTAGTTCCACAAAGTGGTTCTAGGAAATGATAGCTTTGTGCCATGGGACTTGTACCATCAGGTTTCTACAAAGTTCTATGGGCTCATCTACATCAAGCAGGATATTCCACTATGAAAGCAGTATATAAATGGCAGGAGCCACACTACTGCTTTATAGTGATAATGAAGTGCACTGCAGGAACTACACTAGTGCACTTAAAACTGTTGGGGCCCATGACACATCTACACCAAGCAGGATATAACACTATGAAAGTGGTATGAAAGCAGTATATGGTATGTGTCAATGGGCCCCAACAGTTGTCAGTGCACTTCAATACTGCTATAAAGCAGTAGTGTGGCTCCTGCCTTTTATATACCACTTTTTTTTTACCACTTTCGTAGTGGTATATCCTGCTTGGTGTGGATGAGCCCTATGTCTCTCTTGCTTTTTAATATTTACACAAATCTTCTGGAAGAAGTCATCTGAATCTTTAGAGTTGACTGTGATCAATATACATGGATAGCGCCCAGTGCACTCTCTCCTTTTCATCGGTTCCAGCTGTGCACGCCCTGTGGAGGCACCAACAGTTAGTAATGGGCTCGAGGAGGGCTAAGTTGAAGCTCAGTTCAGGCAATGCATGGCTTAAATTTTATTTTCCTATTACTTTTATGGTTTTCTGTGTTTTAAAATTGTTGTTATCTTGTATTTTATTGTTTTTAATTTTGTTATTGTAAACCACCATGAGGTCCTGGAGGTATGGTAGGGAACAAAATGTTATAAATGAATAAATGCCATTTGGAAAATTTCATGCACACACTCACCCAGACAAGCAGAGCAAATATTTTCTCCATAACTTCTTGGATGTTCAGAACCATTACACATCCAATGCTAGTGCCACAAAGATGTTGTCGACCGAATCAGCTCCCTGTGAGTAGCCACGCGTACAAACAATAGAAACACTCCAGGTGGTTTGAAAGAAAACTTTACTTAGCAACATTTGACATATTCTACGATGGGATGGCTTGGTTCCCCCATTGTGGTCAGCACACCATGCAGGTGGGTAAAACAGCAGAATGAAGAAGAAGGAGGGAGGAGACAGGAAGTAGCAAGACAAGCATTGTAGCAATCCTCTCCCACCCTGTAGGTGTTTGTTAACCCTTTAGCCTCAGATCAGTGACCTGTAGCCTGAGTTCTGCTAACAAAAGACTCAGTCAAAATGGTCTTTTTCTAGTGCATAGGTTCACCTTGTGGGTCACCTCTGATCTATTTTCCAACATTGAACTCTGCTTCCCTCTAGTTTGTTCCTGCCCTCAGTGTCTCCTCCCTTTATATCTCATCTCAGTTGACTCCAAATATCTACAAAATTTCCATTGCTGATCAGAACTGGGCAAATTCTAGCATCCTTGCTGTATCAGCTCTGGTGGTCCAGTTGCTGCCTTGTCTTCCTCTCAACTGCCTCTATTGTAGTGTCTCTAATTTGGCTTTGCACAGTTGGGCAACTGGGACAGGGAGGAAGGGCCAAACCTACTTCTCCTTTACCCCCACAGTTTGTGAGACACAAGGGTGTCGATTGGCATAAACCGCGTCCACTGTGGTAGGCACCAGGCTTCCTTTGCTATGAAGTGTTACGGAATGCTTTCAGCACCCCCTGGCAGTCTCTTGAGGGAGATTTCAATGGCAATTGTCAGTAATGGCTCATTTTCCTTATGTGAATATGACTTGGATGCCAGTCCATTGGCCATTACCCTCTCTCACATTGCTTTGCATAGTCATATTTAATTTGCTCTCCAGTGCCACTGTCAAAAGGCACTTTCTACTCTCATTGCATCCTGGGTGCCTTTTCCACATTGCTGATGCTTCGAATGGCTTCCAAGATGAATATCAATTCATTATTTTCTCACTGGCTCCCTTTGAATGTTATATCTCTATCTTCCCTGGTATTTGCAATGCCTATTACTTCCTCACCATCTGTGAAAGCAATTAATGTGATGTTTGTTGTTTTAAGGGTTTCCCAGGTGTAGCCTTGGTACAATTCTATTTAGAAATGCTTGGCTTTGTAAAAGAGATATCATCGCCTGCCGAGGCATTGCAGTCTAGGCATTAAGGCCAGGCATCATTTAAAACAGAGACCTGAGTAAAACACTGGCTCTGGGAATGGATAGGACAATGCCTGGAAACAGGGGGGTGCGGATCTGCCAAGGGTCAATCACTATCCCAATAAGGAGGCAAGACATAAGGCAAGATGGTCATAAGGAGAATGTCCATCTGTGCTGCTAAGAGGCAATGGCTCTTTTCAGGAATCAGAACACAGGAAACATGCTAATAGGTGAAGGAAAGACTTTATTAAGCTAAAGCTAATTAACGAAGCAGAAGATTAAAGTGGACCACTGCAAGGGAATGATTGCAGTGAGCAACGACAGAACAAGGTCATAAGCTTATGCCCCTTCAGTCACTGGGGAACCCCCTTAATCAGAGATGAGCAGACCCCACTAGACCTGGTACATTCTGGATCAGCCTGCATCAAGGTTCTGAGTTGGGGGTGGGGATGTCCCA
Source organism: Elgaria multicarinata webbii (assembly GCF_023053635.1). Taxonomy (NCBI): domain Eukaryota; kingdom Metazoa; phylum Chordata; class Lepidosauria; order Squamata; family Anguidae; genus Elgaria; species Elgaria multicarinata. The sequence goes on along the minus strand of NC_086179.1, from coordinate 31,952,135 downwards.
GGGATACCTATACTATCCCATTGATCCCTTCTATTCTGGACATAGTCCCATGACTTCAAGAATGTTTGGCAGTAACCCAGCATAGATAACTCCCAACCCAGTTACTCTGCTAACAAAAAATGGTCTGAACTTGAGATCTCGCCAGAGGCTTATCTATGAACCTTGAGTTGTACACTTTCAAACAGATCATTGGCCCTGGAAACTAATGGGCAGACAAGCTTAGCTAATGACTAAAAGCAAGAATAGGAAGTTTAGATATGAGAAGCGGCTATTGGTTCACCAATAACTCCTCAGAATAGCAATGGTGTTCTCCATTTCCATTACACTAACTTCAACTTTTGGTCCAGCTCCATGGTATAACACATGTTTTGCAAGTGTAAGATACCAGCATCTAATAAAGAACCTGAGATACCAGAACTGGGGAAGACCTAGGACCCTGCCAAAAGGCAGTCAGTCAGAGTGATACTGGATGGTTCTGATTTGGTATAAGACAGCCCCTTATATCCTGTGAAATACATCACCCAAATTTAAGGGATGAATGAAACAGTTTTGGTTATTCACAGTTTCTTGTTTTTCCACTCTTATATTTGGTTCATTGCAAACTTTAAGAATTTCTCTTATCTTAATATTGGTTCATTCCAATCTTTTTTTTTTTTTTTAAAAAAAAGCTTTCATGAAAATTCATAAGCACCTTTGTGCACATTTTTCCTAATACATGTCTTTTGCCTAAAATATGCACATAGTTTGCAAGTAATTTCCCCAATATGGTGTGTTTTTGAATGATATTAATTTTGGGGGTAATATATACACTTTTGTATGTATTTTTGTTGGAGAACTCCACTGCAAAATTGGGAGAAGTGTGAATTTCGAAGGATAAATGAGTTTCAGTTGAGGAGTCCATGTTAAAATGCAAAATGAACACATTTCTCCCCTTCCTCTACACCCTATAAGGAAGCTGCCATCTCAACATGTCCCGCTCTGTGAAGGCAAAAGAGCTCATAATCTTCTGATCTTTGTTGTTTAAGGATCTTGATTTTAGCACATTTTTTTTTAAAACACACACACACACACACACTGAAATCAATGAGCTCTTTAAAGCCTGGACTTTGCTGCTGTAGTTGGAAGCCTCAAACCAGTTTGGAAAGCCTGTTTTTGGATTGCCAGAAATTCTACAGACATTTTGGCATTGCTGGGCATGTGGCTTTCTAATCCAAAGAGCTCTGCATATGGATAGATCTCCTGGAAATCTTCCCCACCGCTCGTGCCTGCTAATAACGGGGTTTTAAGGAGCTTGAGGAACAGGTGGGGGGAGTGGTTCAGCGGGGGTTCTATTCAAATTCTCTTCTCAGACAATTTCAAAGCGATTCATTCTTCAGCCCAAAATGTGATGTTCTTTCCTCCGAGGCTACCTAAGCTGCAAATCTCAGCTGCCAGCTGCACCTCAGCTAATGTGAATATAAACAACATTTCAGCAACTTCTGGTCCCCAAGGTCTTCTGGCAAACTGGACAAATAAAGCAGTGCCTGAATGTAGTTTGTCTTTGGTCTACAGAAGACGCAGGAAGGCAGAGAGGGAAAGGAATACGACACGGTGAAGGGAAAGGGCACAGCAGTTGCAGCAGTCTGCATCTCGATGTGAAAATCATGTTAAGAGATGGGGGCGGTGGCGGGGAAGGAATAAAAAGAATACCATGCCTTGGGGGAAAAAAAACCCCATAGTTTCTGTTGGGGAAATAGAATGACTAGCCTATTCACTATTGTTTTTTCCTTTTATTTCACACAGGTATAGCATGTTTCTTTCTAAGATAACCTTTACAGCAGGGGTGGGGCAAAATTTGGCGGAAGTGAGGTCCCACTCTGACTCCGGCCCTTCGTGTCCATTTCCTTTGGCTCCACCCTCTTTCCCAGACCACCACTTGTTAGCTGGTTTCTTGGGGGGGGGGGTTGTGCAGCTTTTCCTCCCGCATTCTAAAAGTTTGAAATGCCTCTGCACTCTCCTAAGGCTTAGTTACTGGCAGAAAGAGCATGATTGATTTGATTTGATTTGATTTGTAGCCCACCTTTCTACTAAGCAAAATGTCATCCAAGGTGGCTTACAATCATAAATAAAACTTTAAATAACCAGAGAGCATCATCTTATGGCCCCTAGACAGAGCCTGAGGACCCATAGGATAGTTCAACTTCATGGATCTGAGGTTGGAGACAATGCTCCAGCCTCAGACACAGGAAAATGAGCTCCTCATTCCTTATCCTAACCCCTCACAGCCAGGATGGAGATAACCACACCAGCTGCCTCTCTGGGGTAACCTCGGAGAGGAGCGGAAAGTGGCAGTTCTATGGGCAGGGAGGGGGCTGTGGAGGCTGGCATAGGAAGAAACCTCTGGCCTCCCCAGCTGCCTGCCCCCCCCTCTGCAGAGCCCCAGCTAGATGGGCAAAAGAGCCCATCTAGCGAAAATGCTGAATGGGAGGAGTGCCTTTGGTGCCCCCCTCCTGTGGTCACCTTTGCAGGGTCACCCAGAAGGTTTAGGGGTCCTGGTGCAGGTGTGATGTTGGCACCCCCCTCAGCTTTGCTTGGTGCTCCCCTTGGCTCTCCTTCATGCCCCCTTCAGCTCAGTCACCCCTAAGCCTGGCCCTGCCCCAGCTTTGCATAGGATGCCTACCATCTTCACACTTCGGAGGCTGATGGGCCTCATGATAGGATTGCCTTAATGAAAAACACAACAATAACTGTATAAGAACCCAACAGACCAATTTACTTGCCAAAGGCCTGCTTAAATAAAAAGGTGTTTGCCTGCCAAGGAGGGAGCTAACCTAGCTTAGGGGCACAGTCCGTTTCTGCCCCCCCTGTGACAGGGGTCTTGAACCTCTTTCAGCCTGAGGACCAAATTCAGTTTTGGAGAAGTTCTCTGGTTTTGCATTCTAGTGGTGGGTGTGGTCACATGCAGAAGAGGGGAGGGGCCTAAATATCAGAAATACTAAAAACGTCTCCATAGTTTATAGCTCTTACTACCAGTAATTAAGCGTAAAGGGAGACATTTTCAATCTTTTAGAATGGGGAAAAACTGCATAAGCTGGGTTGACTCTATGAAAAGGAGGACAGGGCTCCTGTATCTTTAACGGTTGTATTGAATAGGGAATTTCAGCAGGTGTCATTTGTATGCATGCAGCACCTAGTGAAATTCCCTCTTCATCACAACAGTGAAAGCTGCAGGAGCCCTCCCCTCTTTTGTATCTGGTCACTCTAGTTTAGCTCCTGCAGCTTTCCCTGTTATAATGAAGAGGAAATTTCACCAGGTGCTGCATACATACAAATGACGCCTGCTGAAATTCCCTTTTCTATACAACTGTTAAAGATACAGCAGACCTGTCCTCTTTTCCATAAGGTCATCCTAGCATAAACCAATTGATCAGTGCTCAGTGGAGGAAGTAGATGATGTGAGGAAGGGATTGTGGCCATCTAGGGAAATCCAGAGGGCAGGATTGGACCCCCAATCCCCAAAGTTGGACCTCCACACTCCCTGTCCTATGTAGTCTTTTGGAATGTTGCTCCATTGGATTGCATAGGGAGATTTAAAGAGGCTGCAGTCCCCAAAACACCTGGTGGAGGCACAAAGCAACCCACCCCTGGAAGAATCTTCAACAGGGGCTTTGTTTCCCCATCATGATCAGGCATTATCAGAGCTGCAGCTTCTTTAAAGCTCCCTGTGCAAACCAATGGAGTGGCATTATTCCATCAAATTGGATAAAAGGACAGAGAAAGGCTGAGCCCACCTTTGTAGGGATCTTAATTCAGATAGGCTCAGAAATAAACCGAGTTCTTTCCTGATTTATGGGGAAGAAACTAGGATTATTTCTGACCCAATCCAATGCAAGCCATATGGAGCGTGCCCATCCTCACTATATAAGCTTGCAGTGTAGATACAGATACACCTTGTGAGTACCTGTCCTGTTACACGCTGCTTCAGACCTCCAGGGATGACTGTTGTGTGAACTAAAATATAAGTGCAGGATGGACCCATCAGCCTGACTCAAGAGGCCTGTAAACCTAATTATGATCCAGATCCATAGCAACAGCCACTTCTAAATCCAGAGCAGATATACACTCCAAAGAGCAAACATTTCAACAAATCTTCCCTGACCCTAAACAGATTATGCGGAAGTAAATTCACTTGATATCAGTGGGGCCTAGTTCCGCATAATCTTGTTTAGGGCTGGAGTGTAAAAAGGAGAGACAGAGCAGACTGTACTTAATGCACAGTTTGGTTGGGGCTAAACATTTCAGGAGCAGAACAGACTCTTACTAACAGTGCCGTAGGGAGAGATAATTGCCTACAGTTTCATTACTCGTATGTGCAAAGCTTGCATATTGCTTTGTGGATGCAAGAGAGACTAATAACATTAGCCAGAGCCAGGCAACTGCTGGGAGGCGTCGTGTAAGCTCTCTCGTTCCTCCTCTCTCACTCCTTCATCTCACTAAATGCAACTCAGTGGCATCTGAAGTTCTTCCTCCTGTTCCCGGGTCTGCTAATGCTCACCTTGATCTTAGCCTGCAACACTCCCAGCTATTAAAACCCCAGCACTACACAAAAGCAGAGATCAGTAAGACTTATTTAGTGCTTCTAGAATCCGTTCTTCCAAGCAATTGGAGGCCAGTTCCAAATATAGCCACACAACAATATATTTAATAGTCCTATGTCACAGAGACTCATTGCTTTTGCACATGATAGTCATTCAAACTTTAGTAGAGCAATGTTAGTGAAGATCTCTGTGCTAGCAGTGGAATGGATCCTCCAAAAGAGAAAGATTAAGGAGGCGATGTTTATCGATAAGCTGAAATAAGCCAAGATGTTTATTCATGTGGTTTGATTGGCTGTTGAAGACAAGTGTTGGTTGTTCATCCATGTTCTCTCATTGAGGTTTGCCCTATTCCTGATTGGTTCTGGCTCATTTTATAAGTGATATTGCAGCATACTTTTGTAGGTGACGGAAGGTGATTTTTTTATACCCAAACGTTTCACAGATTTAAAAGCTGTTTATGTATGTATGTTTAAAAAATATAAATCTGTAAAAAAAATTAAATTTATAAAGTTTAGAATTTTTTAATGTTTAAATCTAGAAAAATGTTTAAATTGGATGTGCTACTAGGGTGACAAAATGAAAAGGAGGACAGGGCTCCTGTATCTTTAACAATTGTATTGAAAAGGGAATTCCAGCAGGTGTCATTTGTATGCACCCAGCACCTGGTGAAGTTCCCTCTTCATCACAACAGTTAAAACTGCAGGAGCCCTGCCCTCTTTTATATCTGGTCACACTAGTGTAGCTCCTGCAGCTTTAACTGCTGTGATGAAGAGGGAATTTCACCAGGTGCTGAATGTGCTACTAGTGGTCATTTGTTTTGTTTGGAGTGCTAACTTTAGAAGTTTATTTTCTTTTAATCCTCACCCTCTATTTCTCTATGTAAATCTTCTCCTTCCTCTTTAAAATACCAGAGAAGCTGCCCTGCCTCACCTACACTCATTTTTCCTTCCCCTATCTGATATTCTTTTGTTTTTTGCTTTCCCAACTCATACTTCAGCTTTAAACCTTTTCCTGTAAATCAGTTTAAATTTATCAGTTTATATTACTTGTTGTTCACATATTTTAATTACTGCCATGCCCATAACAGAACATAGTATTCTAGGTGTGGCTGAAGAAGCCATAAAAAGTTGGATTATAACTTCCTTACTGTATGATGTACATGGTGATTGTATGTACACTGTACTGCATTGCCCCAAATAAGTAGGTTCGCAAAAAATTGTATACCTACACTATAATCCCTCTCTTACTATCTTCCAGCAAATGTTCTTCCTCCCTTTAAAGTCTCATAATCTACTGAACACTCCATCTCTGTTCCATTGTCCTCTATCCCTCCTACCCACTGAATGCATTCAGTGATGCTATGAAACTACACACATGTGTAGAAGCCCCTTTCGTGCTTCTGTTGTGTCGAGGTGGAGTTGTGGGGCCTAAAAGAGTAAAGGCGAGACAGGAGCAGCAGCAGTAAGCCTAAACCCTCACAAGCGTCATCAGCACAGGGGGCGTTGAGTGAAGTCCCGAGTGCGAGTGGCGTAGATAGTCCTGTTATGTAGCCTGTGGGTGGCACAGGTGAAGGCAGGACATCACAAGGGGCACCGAAAGGGAAGGAACCAAAGGCTGGAGAGGCAGAGAGGGCATGTGAATTCGATAGGCAGCCATGAACAAAGTGGGTCTATTACAGCCTTCTTCAACCTGGCACACTCCAGATGTGCAACCTCCATCACCCACAGCTAGTATGAGCATTAGCCATGGGGATGGTGGGAGTTGCAATTGAACACCAGGTCAGCGAAGATATGGTTTAAGTGGAGAAGACCATTGCCATTTCGAGGAGTTAGTGCTGCACAACAAATAGCTCTGTCTCGTGTCTGGACTTCCAGCTGGGGCTTGTTGCTTTTAGTGGTTAGCTATGCTTCTTCTTCCCAGGGCCAATTATCTGTTTGGGACTGAATGATTTGGGAGACTAGCACCTCTGGCGAAAACTCATGGTTAGACACTGTTATAAGAGTAGCTGGGATATGCTGGCTTCCAGCCATGTGTTCGATGGATCCTCTCACTGTACTAGGATAGAATGGATGGATAAAGACTCTCAAAGCTGTCTGAGTATATCCAGAACAGAGGTAGGGTCATAATAGCACACGACAGTGAGTTGGCCACTGTGTTAACAAAATGCTGGATCAGATGGACCTTTGGTCTGAACAAGCATGGCTCTTCCAATGTTCTTACAAGTCCCCGAGACCCTTCCCATTCAGAACCTTGATGAAGGCTGAGCCGGAAAGTGCTGCACACCAGAACTATAGGCGGTGCACTCATTGTTGATTCTAAGGGGGTTCCCAGCCATGGAAAGGTCGTAAGCTTATGATCTTGCTTTGCAGTTGCTTGCTGCAAATATTGCTTCGCAGTGTTGTGCTTTAATTATTTTGTTAGCGTGTGCTTGCTTGATAAAAAAACATTTTCTTCACCCATTAGTGTGTTTGTTGTAAACTGAATCCTTAAAAATAGCTATTGCCTATTGGCAATGCACAGGGCTGGCCAATTCTCGTTGCGTTGTGGTATATGAATAGCCAAACCCAAATCCAATCAGCATAGACCTGCCAGAGAAGATAAAATACACGCCCCCCCTCCAAAGGCAAGAAAAGGAAAGCACCTCGTCATGCACAGCAGTCATTGGTAACAATTCTATCCTTCAGCATAGATACTCCCATAAGTTAATGATCCACAACCTCCATTTTGTATTATTCCCAGCCATTTAAGTGGCTCTTGTGGGGGCGGAGGTTGCTTAGAGAGGCAGTTGACAAATGTGCCTTGCGCAACGTATGTAAATGGCAACTATTTTTCTATTCTCCCTTCCCCCCGCCCCGCTTCCTCTGAGTGCAAAGGGCCTATAAAACAATTAGAGCTTAAAATTGGACTCCTGGCAGAGAGTGAGAGAGGGAGTTTATGCCTTGTTAAGTGTAATCAGCTTGGTGATAAGGGGGGCGATTTCAGCAGCGTCTGATATAATTACATCATAAACTCCACATTATAACCAGGGCAGGCAGAGGTGAAAAGGTAAAGAGAGAGTAAGTAATGGGTTGCCCTTCAAGAGATGTGGGAAAGATAACTTACCAAAGAAAGTTTGGCTCTCTACAAGGGGTGAGGGAGCACCCACATGACTCTTTTTTTTTTTAAAGCAAAACAATAATTGGAGGTTAGTGTGCATTCTGATTGGGTTGTTGTGGGGCTGGCTTTAAATGTAACTGTTAATAAACCAGGTATGGTAGAGTAACATGATGTTGCAATGTATCTTCACCTCCTCTTGTTCAGGGAACCTGCCTGCTTGCTTGCCAGGCAGCCATGTTCTCCTTCAAGGCCCTCCATTCCATCCCCCCTTTCCTGTTTTTCTTCTACTTTTCTAATTGTCAGTCAGTGTTCTGTGGCTGCTGACCATACACAGTCCTCAATGGCTGTTGTTGGGAGTTTTTTCTCCCCCCGTCCCCTAGATTCCCCCTTGTAAATCTCTGAGTCAGGGCCTGTGCCAGATTCCAGTGCGCCATCAACATAGTGGTGTTCATGGGCCCCCTAGTGGCACCTCTTTTCCATCTAGCACCCCTTTTAATTTGGTGGTGGTGGCTCTTCCTCCTCCTCACCTGGCTGGCCTCACTGGCAAGAGGAAGCATTGTTGCAGCTGGCCTGCTAAGCCTGCTTGCCCTGTGCTGCACATTTTCAAAAGAAAACTTAAAAACACACAAAAAACCCCCACATTTTGAGTAGCAGTGATCTGAAACAAGGGGGCACACAGCCAATGAGAGCACAGGAGTACCGCCTGGCTGCTGCAACACTTCATTTTGCCAGCAATGCTGGCTAGATGGGTGAAAAGGAGGAGAGACAAAGAGCTGTTATCACCCTACAGACCTCAAGTTGATGGGGCTGGGAGCCTGTGGGCCCTCAGCTTCTACCTGCAGCACCAGGAAAAAAATTCTAGGGGGGGAACAGAAGGGGGAAAGTATATTTCTAGGTGGGTGAGATGTGTCTCATATGTTAAAGTCTTTGAAAGAAAAATAATGGTATATTTCACGTTAAGACTTCCATCCTAAGCATATTATTTCTGTAATAAGTCAGAAGAAGGTTACTTTAGGCCTAGACCACAGAAGGGGGAAATCATTTTAATTTTGAAAAATATTAATTTGTAGTTTGAATTTCTCCTCCTTCTCTATCTCTATTAAGCACCCTGTATATAAATAATGTCAGATGTTTCCCTTTTCCCCAGTGGATTTCCACTGGTCTGTTGGCAACTTGAGTATGTCAGAAGCTGAAAAATGCATAGCCTTTGTTGGCTCAGGAGCTGCATTTGAACTGTATCAGAGCTGCAGAGGTGATAATATATGAAGGCACTTGTCTGTATGGTAAGTGCCTTTCTTTCAAGTAATGACAGGAGTCCAGCAATTGCGGGAGGGCGGGACGAGTGGAGTGGTAAACTTCTTGTTTGGGGAGGTGCTTGCCCCCTGCCCTCCTAGTGCCCCCAACCACGCTACCTGCCCATGCCAATTCCTGAAGCCAGGCCTACTTCGGGTTCTCCAGCGTATGCTAATTTCTCCCTCTTGTTCTTTAGTGGCCCCATTTTGGCTATGATCCTGTCAGCACTCACTACCTGATTTTGCTGCTAGAGGAAATTATTTGAGAGAGCCTCTGTGAAGAGAATGAGCTTATCTTCCAGGCTCCTTTTAAAATTTCCCACAGCTCCAAAAATATATCTTCAAGTGTTTGCTTATTACCTTACAGGTACTCCCATGTTCATGCTGCCAGCTGTGTAGAAATGCACATACCAAGAGCCTACACAACACAAAGGTCATGTCTTTCCCCAATTATTCTTGCAGGGAGACTCCCTTCAATATCTCCAAGTGATAAAAAATGTTCACCTCAACTTGGAATGTAGCTTTTCAGGAGGAGCATAAATAGAAAGGCTGTTCCAATATTCCTCCCAACTCTCTACGTTTATTATATACGTGAGGGGAAGCAGGACTTGTTTAGAAATACAAAAATGTATTTCTAAACAAGGATTTGCACCTGTTCCTTATTTGAAGGAATAGTTCCTTATTTAGTATGCAAATTTAGTATGACTAAATAAGGAACTGTCTCTTGAAATAATGAACAGGTGGCAAGCTTATTCTGAATGCATGGATATTAGTGTTGGTGGGCACAGCAACTTTGGGGGCAGATCAGTGAAGCTGATCGCACTCCCCCCCCTCCATGTATATCTTATATATGTGGAGGGGAAATGAGTGACTAAGGCTCTATATATCACCAGATGTGGGTACATTCTGAACAGAGCTTCACCTTGTGAAAACAATGTGCTCCTTTGTACAGCTCAGCATACCGACTCCTTTCTCCTTCTCTTCATTTGGACTAGTGATCAAAATGACATGTTACATTAATTGTGTAGTGTGTATTTGTTTTGTTTGTTTTTATTCTGGAGTAAGTACATGTGGTTCCAGTTCAGATCCGGAGCACTGCAGGGTTAAAAATAAAAAATCAATTGTGTCAATGGAGGACTCCTTTTTTTTCCCTTTTTCAAACACCCCACCACCCTGTGTGTGTGTATGAGGGAAAACACTGTGTGAGGGGAACGTTTAATTCTCCTCTCCCACATGGTCCAGATCTGAATTGGAACCATGTGCACTTACTATAGAGTAAAAACAGATTATTGTCAGCTACATGCTACAATTTAGCTTGACCCTAGTAGAAACCTTGTTGCAGGCCGTGTTCAGAGCCCTACTTGGCAGATGTATATAACTGTGTTTCATACACCAATCTCTGTACAGATTCAACCAGGAGTCAAGGTTCAACAGGCAACATAGGGAAGAAATCACCTCATGGTGGCTTCTCCTTATCAGAGGTTTTTTGGTGAGACCACAGGCTTGGTTATCCGGAAATTTTTAAAGTACAACTTTGAAATGTATTGACATTTTGGGAAAGTATTACTGAAAATGTAATAAAATAAAATGAGAGAGAGAGAGATATCCTCACTCAGTTCCCAATTCACTATTGGATTTGCAGGTGATTGGAATTTTAACAGCACTGCTGGCGGTAGTACATGCATTCCAGCTTTTCTCCAAAACAATTTGTAAAATGGCTGGAGGAGATGATTGCCAGGAGTACACTACCTCTGAGCACCATCTGTGCATCTGATGTGGGCTGAGATATTTTATTTTATTTTTTGCATTGTAGTTGCTATTGCTTTTGTAATGCTATTACGAAGGCAGCTGGAAGATATGGCCTGGTAGATGGCAGACGAAAGAGCTGCCTTTTAGAAAAGGACATAGTCTGCATAGCCTATTACTGTGGTTTTATGCAGTCTTCCCCAAGTGGCTGTCCTCCAGATGTGTTGGACTGCAACTCCCGTAATTCCCAGCCGTGGTAGGAGTTGTAGTCCAACACATCTAGAGGGCACCAGCTTAGGAAAGGCTGGTTTTATGAGTCAAGCAGAATAAGCAAGAGAAATCTGACTGTTGCTAGAGAGGGTGGAGGAAGCAGCCAAAATATTTAAATCTTCCACTGGTGTATGAAAGGAACAAAAAGGAAAAGCCATGGCATATATTCAGAATCAATATATACACACCATCAATACTTGGCAGAAGACAAGTGTCTGTGCACTTGAGATAAGTTCTCAGTGAACATGAAGCACTATCGCAGTGGGAACAATGAGGGGAGTGAAGATTGGAGGAGAAACAGCAGCCATTCATTGCAACAGCCAAATGTTAAAAGCTAATTAGTCTAGTGGCGATGTTGTTTTCAGCTCCCATTGAAGGCCACAAACGTTCGGTCACTGTTACTGAGAAGAAGGCACAATGAATCCATGGAGTACTGTTTCTTTAATGACAGGACCAGAGAGAACAAGACCTGCCTTCCCTCTAGGAAGTTCCATGCAACCCCCTCTCTACCCACGCACCCCCACTGAAATAATGCATAAGGTATCATGGGCTAGTCCAGCATGTGAATTGTGTTGTGTCTTTTGTTGAGTCATCCTTTCACAGACAGATTCGACTACCCCCCCGTTATGTGGAAAAATACGCAAATAATTCCATAAGAAATTTCTCAACAATTTACATCATTGATGTTAGTACATAACATTTAGTGTATAGTCCCCAATTTCCATTCGACTTCCCCCCATATATATTTTCCAGCATGGCATATGTCTGAGCAGCAACTTATGTATTTTTTACTTTCAGAAAAAAATTATGTATTTTTGGGAAAGTAAAAAAAAAAAGTCAAATCAAATCTAGAAGTCTGTGGACTCTGCACAGCCTGGGGAGGTGGGTCTGCAGTAGATTCCTCAGGTTGGACTATTAGAAATTCGAACTCATTTTAGTCCATCTTGAATATCTCTAGCATCCTTATTTGTGGGCTTCTCACAAGCATCTGGTTGGTCACTGTCTGATCCAGCATGGCTCTTCTTATGTTCCTAGTCTCCAGATCTACACCAAGAAGGATATAACAGTTTGAAAACATTATATGTAATGTGTCCTGGGCCTGAACAGTTGTTAAAACCATTATAAACTGTTATAAAGCAATAGTGTAGATCCTGCCTTGGTTGACTCAAACAGCAGGCATTAATCTTCTCATTCCATCAAGGCAAACTGTAGAAATGGTTACATGGATTTCTAGAAGGGTGGGACGTGCTGATGTGCTAGTAGAATAATTGACTACCTAGGGACGGTGAGAACTTTATTTGGCTTGCATTTTAACATGAACTCACCTATTGGCTTGCATCTTAACATGAACTTGCACTCCCTGAACCAAACACGAATCGGAATCCACTTCTCCTTTGGGATCCGCACTTTGTTAAATTTTGCAATACAGTTCTCTGATCGAAAACATGTGCACAACAATGCATGTATAATGAAAATTACATGTCAAAATGTACTGTGTTTGGGGAAATTGCTTGCAAACAGGTGTATATTAGGCAAAATTGCATACAAAAGCACTTATGGTAGGAGAAATGCATTAAAAAAAACTTGCAAGGAGGAAACAAGCTGGAACCAATTTAGGGATGGAAAAATGTGAAAGTGACAGAAACTGATATATTTGTCAATTGGTACTGCCAGCTCTGGGAACAATTCTGTGCAGCTTTACATTCTTTAGCAAAATCTCTGATGTTTACAGTGAAGTTCTGATTGACAGTTGGTAGGGTGACCATATAAAATGAGGACTGTGCTCCTGTATCTTTAACAGTTGTAGAGAAAAGGAAATTTCAGCAGGTGACATTTGTATGCATGCATCACCTGGTGAAATTCCCTCTTCATCACAACAGTTAAAGCTGCAGGAGCTATAGTGACCAGATACAAAAGAGGGCAAGGCTCCTGCAGTTTTAACTGTTGTGATGAAGAGGGGATTTCACTAGGTGCTGCATGCATACAAATGACACCTGCTGAAATTCCCTTTTCTATACAACTGTTAAAGATACAGAAGTCCTGTCCTCCTTTCCATATGGCCACCCTAAGAGTTGGCATTTCTTATATGCCATAGCTGCCTTGACTATTCTCCTACTGAAAGTTGAGATGCTGGCTGGAGGTGATGGGAGTTGTAGTCCAACATGTCTGGGCTGTACCAGGATGGGAAAGCCCAAATGCTAGCAATTAAATTATATTTGTGGAGTGGAGAAATTAAAAGCAGTATAATTCTCATGGTCATCCAATGTGGCCTTGATAGACTGCATATTGTTTTGGTGAGAATTGCTCTCTCTGTCCCAATGCTCAAACACCTTAATTCTACCTGCATGAAGAGACTTTCCTTTTTGTCTCAAAAGCACCTTAGAAAATTTCAGTCCCCATGAAATTAAAAGGAGGACGTAATAGCACTGCAAAGCTAGGATAGAACAGCCATTCCAATCAAATGGTGGGGATTAATTAATTAACAGTGCTTTAATGACTATGACATTCCCCCATGGCAGAATAACAGAGATCAGTTTCCTAAAGATTGTAAGATGGGTTTATGCCAGCAGTCAAACATATGAGAAATGATGTTGTTAATAGTTTGAAACGATGTTATACTGGAACGATAATGGCGCTGGCTTTTTCAACATGACACTTATCTATTTGTATCTTCCTAGTATATTGAAAATTTTGAAGGAAAGTCTGTTGTAATTTTATCTGAGATGCTTTATCCTTTTCATCACATGTGCATTGTGCAAAATCATTGCTAGCTAGTGTTTTGTAATCCAAATGTCAGTCATTATGTTTTAGAGATGTATTGTCCCCCCTGCCACTATGTGTGTGTATAAAGGAAAAAGGGTTGCCATATTTTGAACTGATCCCTGTAGCTCTGCCTTTAACAGCAGCTGAATCAGCAGCAGTTTAATTAGCGTGTCTCTCCAGGCCATGAAATGCTTTCTCTGCTCATTTCTGCACATGAAGATACTGTTAAAGCTGCGGTCAGTTGGATTTATTTTTCTTGGCCATGTGATAACAAAGGGAAGGGGGACCTAAAGTCCTGTATAAAATGATGTTTGGCTTAAATGGATCCCTAGTTTGCAGATCTTCCTGTCCACTTGTTGATTGATATTACCCTATTTCTTCGATTCTAAGATGCACTTTTTTTCCCATATAAACATCTCTAAAAACGGGGTGCGTTTTAGAATCGTGGGTGAGTCTTAGGTTTTTTTTTTTATGTTGGTCGTACTGAAATTAGTGTGCGTCTTACAATCGATGGCGTCTTACAATTGAAGAAATACAGTATTTATTTATTTAAAACATTTGTATCCCACCCTATATTATTAAGATCTCTATACTTGTTTTTATCTCAATTTTAGAATTTCTGTAAACTGCCCAGAGACCTCTGGCTATGGGGGCGGTATGTAAGTGTAATAAATAAATAAGTAGGGTGGCATACACTTATTACACTTAAAATTGTAGATTAAAGGCAGGGAACAGTGGCCCATTGGCCAAATTTGGCCTGTAGCACATCTGGATTTAGCTGTCTTTCACACACACACACACACACTGACAGCCCTGCCTCTCTTCCTCCTTTCATCCATCTGTGCTGGCCATGGACGGAGCTGAGAGAGCTTGGGAATCACTCTGACAGCTCACTCTGTTTCTGTGCTGGCAAAAAGAGAAGCCCCTTTCACTGTAGCTAGCATGAGAGCAGAGCAAGCATCCACCATAGAACTTACCCTAGCTGCTAGGGACTACAAGTCCCATAGTGACCCTTGGGGCTTGCTATTCAGGACTGCCACCTTCTTCTTCCAATTCTTCAATGGGACCTGAGACAAAAAACAACAACAGCAAAACAAATCTAAACAAGAACACCATACCAAGGCGGAAACAGTGTACTTAATTCAATATTTGGCAAATGCTGCCATTTAATGGTATCCTTGACTGTGCCATATGAAACAGGCTATCTCACCTTACCTAACAGTAGGGCTGGCCCTGAATGTATTGAGCCTGCCAATGAATTTGGTTTCACAAATGTGTTTAGGATTTGTGTAGAATAAGGATATCAAAGATCTGCAACAGGCTTTCCCCCCTCAATTTCATGGGACATATTTTGAGGGCTTTGCAAAGTTGAGGAACATCTCTGTACCTTAATGGGATTCTGAATAAGTCTTGCTTATCTTCCTCCCTATTACTTTGGGGTAGTGTGTTGAATAGTCCATTTATTACTGCTGCAACTGCTTGCTAATATTGTGTGCCTTTAACATCTACCTTAGATTTGTAGAGGAAACCACGATGATGCATGTGCATTGCTTCAGAAGAGTTGACTTGAACTCAATTGTTTTGGCAATGGTGAATTTTGGCAATTCACCTCAGAATCCAATATAAACTTCTCCTGTTGACCTACAAAGCTTTTCACAGTCTAGCTCCTTCCTATCTTTCCTCTCTCATCTCACACTATTGCCCCACTCGTGCTCTTCGCTCCTCTGATGCCATATTTCTCACCTGCCCAAGGGTCTCTCCTTCCCTTGCTTGGCTTCGTCCATTTTCTTCCACTGCCCCTTATGCCTGGAAGGCTCTTCCAGAACATTTGCGAACCACAAGTTCAATCACAGTTTTTAAAGCTCAGCTAAAAACTTTTCTTTTTTCTAAAGCTTTTAAAACTTGATTTTGATCTGACTTTTATACTGTTAGTTTCTACCCTGTGCCTGTTTGGTGCATTCTCTTCCCCTTATTGTTTTATTATGATTCGATTAGAATGTAAGCCTATGTGGCAGGGTTTTGCTATTTTATTGTTTTACTCTGTATAGCACCATGTACACTGATGGTGCTATATAAATAATAATAATAATAATAATAATAATAATAATGGACAGCACTGTGCATATGGGTATGCAGCTGAGTTATTCCTTCTATGTTGATCATCCAAGGAGGAGGCTTTAATGGAGAATAAAGAGCTGTTTGTTCCATGATATCCCAACCCATGTTTGTCTTTCAAGAGGGGAATCATATAAGTAGAACATATATGTCCACATGGGAGATCCTATATCTTCAGCCAACTCACTAGATCTACAATTGGAATTGAGGTGGGAAACCTGTGGACCTCTAGATGTTGGACTCCAGGTGCCATCAGCCCTAGCCAGCATGATCAATAGTTAAGGATGATTAGAGTTGAAGTCCAACAACATCTGGAGGGCTACAGGTTTCCTATCCCTGCTATAAACCATGAAATGGCCATGAAATATGCTTGTTGTTATGCATGCCAAAGACACAAAAAGCTTGAGAAGTAAATTAAAGCCTAAAATAAAAAGGGTGACTGGCCTGTGCTGATAACACTGCTGTCATTTTTGCAAAGGAATAAAACAACAATATTATCTTTCTATTTATTATGAAGCATCATAAATAATATACCTACAACAAATGCTCTTCATATACACTACTTGTCGTTTGTTTGTGATTTCATATGGACAATATCCAACGGAGTAGGTCTCTACACTTTGCTGTAAAAAGGGTATCTCAGCCCCCCCAACATCCGCCACCCACCATTAATATTAGAAATGGCACCATTGCCTTTGAAACCCATTTTGACATCACAGTGATCTTATAAATGCCCCTTTAAGTCTATAAGCATAGCAATAAATGCTGTTGTTGGCTGCCTCTTTCACTCAAGACCAAATCACTCATTATGATGAGCATGCTTTTCATAAAGCCTGCTTAAAGTGGCCACCAAAACAACTGGAGGGTATCAGATTGGGGAAGGCCATCCAGACAGGGGTACCAAAAGGTGAGGAACCAAAAGCTAGAAAAGCAGAGATGGCAGGCACATTGGAAAGAAAGCCATGCATGGAGGTGGGTCTATTTCAGCTATCACCAACCTGGTGATAGTCAGATAGGAAGAAACATGGGAATCTGTCTTATATGGAATCAGATCATAGATCCATCTAGCCCCGTATTGTTGACACTGACTGGCAGCGCCTCTCCAAGGTTTCAACCAAGAGTTTTTCTATCCCCACCTGGGGATAATGGAGATTGAACCAGGGACTTTCTGCATGCAAAGCAGGTGCTCTATCACTAAACTACTGCAATTCCAATCATCTCCAGTGAGCATGACCATCGGCAGCACTCACTGGGAATGGTGGCTGTTGTACTCCAACACCTTTGAAAAGTATCAGGTTTGGAAAGGCTGATCTAGAGATTGCTGGGAAAATGGAATGGGTGATTCAAGTAAATACATATTTAAAGGCACATTTTTGTGTTTCTTTTCTTAAATTGCAAATGGAAATGGAAACATGATAGAATGGGCTTACTGGCAAACAAAGGCAAAAGCACACACACACACACACACACACACACACACACACACACACACACACATCCTGGACTGGAAATAGACTGAATTGTCCATCCCTATGGAGATCATTGTTCCATGATTTCAGCTAGGCTGAAATCCTCAATTCATTCAGCTTGCTGGATTCCTTGATATCACTGACTCTTGAGACTGATATGAGATTGTCATTTCCCCATTGGAATACTAGAGATTTTATTTCCTTAGCTACCATATGTCTGAGAGCTTTCAGTGCTCTGTTGTTCCTAGTTCACAGAGAAAGGCTAACTAATTCGAGCCACTGCAGTTCCCTCCACATATTCACAGTGTGTCCCAAGAGCTCAAGCTGGGAATGGTTTGCATTTCCTTTATCTAATCTACCAATCACTTTGTGTTTAAAATGCATACAATACTTTATTTTTAAATAACAAATGTTCGGCACACATTTTTATCCTCATCTTATAAAATGTAATGGAAGAATTTACAGTCCGGGGGTTATAAAGCAATAACAGTCATAAAACCATTTAGCAGGGTTCAGATGAAGGTGAAAGGAGAAGTGCATAAGTTCAGCCTTGGAATTCATTTCCCAAGAATTGCCCCATCTGAATGGCAAGTTCCATATTGCTTTGATAAAAGTGCTGGCAGCCCTGGAATATTCTTGGGGCTTAGACAAAAATGTCTCACTCAGTATGCAGCCACTGTAAAGAAGGCAAACTCCATGTTCAGCATTATTAGAAAAGGGATTGAGAATACGCTGCCAGTATCATATTGCCTTTTTTTATATATATATAAATCTATGGTGAGACTATGGTGATACTGTGTACAGTTATGGTCACCGCACCTTAAAAAGATATTGTAGAGCTGGAAAAAGGGCAGAAAAGGGGAACTAAAATGATCAATGGGCTGGAGCATCTCCCCTATAAGGGAAGGTTGCAACAGCTGGGATTGTTTAGTTTGGAAAAAAGGAGAGTAAAAGGAGACCTGATAGAGGTGTACAAAATTTTGCATGGTGTGGAGAATGTGGATAGAGAGACATTTTTCTCCCTCTCATAATATTAGAATCCAAGGTCATCCCATGAAGCTGATTGGTGGGAACTTCAGAACAGAAAAGAGGAAGTACTTCACACAACACATAGTTAAACTATAAAATTTGCTACCACAAGATGTAGTGATGTCCACCAATTTGGATGGCTTTAAAAGGAGATTGGATAAATTCCTGGAGGAGAAAGCTATCAATGGCTAGTAGTCCTGACGGCTATGTGCTACCTCCAATACCAGAGGCAGTAGGCCTATACGCTAGTTGCTAAGGAACATGGGTGGGAGGGTGCTGTTGCACTCATGTCTACTACGTGTGGGTTCCTGGTTGACCACTGGTTGGCCATTGTGTAAGCAGAGTGCTGGATGAAATGGACCCCTGGTTTGAACTAGGATGGCCCTTCTTATGTTCTTATGCCTTGCTTGCATTTTTTTAAAAAAACATTCTCCGCCTTTCCGTCCAACTTATCCAGAAATTCATACAAAACATGGGTATGATATTCATGCTGGATCCATGAAATCTCCCAGTGTTTTCAGTCAAAACTTGCTTTGGCAGATCATCTTTGCTACCACTGGGAGCTAATTAATATCAGGGTGGAAAGAGTGGTTGACACGTTCTCTCTTTCTCTGTCTCTCTTTTCTTCTTGATTCATAGGGAAGGAGGACAGGAGGATATACTAGCTGGGCTATGAAGGTGCAGCAATAATTCTCAATGTCAAGGATTCCCTCCACCCAAACAACTAGAACCGTCAAATGTAAGAGAGTTTTTATGGAATTGAATTCTCTCAAGAAGATCAGAGGAACATGACAATTATCTCTGTGAAGCTACTTTGGTGCTTCTCTACACCTGCTGCAGGGCATGACTCTCTGGATTTCTAAAAAGGTCCTGGAATCAGGTACAAAGCCCATATGAAACAACAACACCATGTGCTATTGAGAAAACTTGAAACCTGTCTCATATGCATGCAGGGGCAGCCCTACCATTAGGCAAGGTGTGGAGGTCGCTTCAGGTGGCAGATGCTGGGAAGCAGTAGCAAGGTGTTCATGGAAATGTAATAAATAAATAAATAAATAAATAAATGGAGAGAACCGTGTGCCTTGCAGCCTACTCTGTATCCCCATAGTTCATAGAATCTTAGAATCATAGAATAGTGGGGTTGGAAGGGGCCTACAAGGCCATCCAGTCGAACCCCCTGCTCAATGCAGGAATTCAACCTAAAGCAGACCTGACAGATGGTCATCCAGCTGCCTCTTGAATGTCTCTAGTGTGGGAGAGCCCACCACCTCCCTAGGTTATTGGTTGCATTGTTGCACTACTGCCTTCAAGTTCCCATCATTTGTGTAGAAGACAGATTCATCTGCCAGTCCAGTCAGCTTTTGTATATGGAATGGGATGGGATGGGACACCATATTGTCCTTCACCTCAGGCAGGAAAATGTCTTGGAATGGCCCTGTATGCATGATCCTTCAGCTAATGCCTGGCCCAGCCCTGCTACCATCCAGTCTTTCATCGCCACTACCACTGCAGCCAATTCCCCCCCCACACACACACATCTGCTACCTGCACTGGGAATTTGCATTTCTTCTGATTGCATGGTAGATGGCTAGGGATGGGAGAACCAAGGATGCCTGAGCTTGTTGAAATTCTCCAAATGTCACTTCAAAGCTTGGTTCACCTTTCTCCCATTCTTGTTTGCAATCTGCTTTCAACAGGAGGAGTGTGCATTTCTGTGTGCATTTTTCAAAAGTGTGCACTTCTCTTCCATTGACTAAAGCATGAAAATGTGAAATTTATAAATTATGCATTTTTAAAGCATTAATTAAGTTAAATAACACACCCTTTGAAAATGCACACTTTTTTTTTGAAAAAGGTTTTTTTGCTGTTATAGGGAGTGATAAAGCTGATGTAAGTCTGAAGCATAAATATCCGCTAAGAGTCCTTTGCCCCCAATAAGACTTGGCAAACAGGAACAGCCTGATACATAGTAGTAAAGTATATTCCTCACCACCAGGGCATAGCTGGATGGTTCTGTCAAACTTGCCAGGCACTGGGTGAACCTGATGATACACACAACTCTTTTTATACTGCTACAAGGCGCGGAGTTGCTTCAAACAATAAAACTCTATGGGTGAAATCCTATGCATGTTTAGACAGAAAAGCTCCTATAGTTCCCCACATAGCTGGCTGGGGAATGCAGGGAATTATAGGACTTTTTCCTGTCTAAACATGCATAGGATTACATCCTAAGTGTCTACCTCTTTCCATATACCTTCTGAGAGTATGCCCCTTATACCATATTTTATAAATGGTGTCTGGTTTCTATAGCCTCTTTATACCTCTTTAATCCTTAAATGAAATAGGGCAGTCTACTATAGTATGAATAACACATAGGTTTCTTTGAAAGTAATATTAATTTTAACTGGAGCAAGAACATATGTAAAGACAATAGATTTTCCTTGGAGATAGAAGATGTCACCAACAGCTGCATTTGAGAAAGCAACTTAATAGCACAGTGCTATGCATGTCTACTGAAAAGCAGATCCCATTGAGTTTAGTAGGACTCGTTCCTAGGAAAGTGGTTATAGGATTGTAGCCTAAAATGACCTCTAGGACCAATTAGGAATGGACAAATCTGCCAACTTTGGTTTTCATTTTTTTCGAATCTTGAATTCAGTTTGTCCTGAGCTTAATCCCAAACTTAATCAGTTAATCCCAAACTGATTTTTTTGTTTGCATGAGAATTCATACACGTTTCTGTCCTAATACATGTTTTCACAACATGTATCACAGTTTTGCCTAATATACATATTTTTGCAAACACTTTCCTAATATAATGAATTTTAACTTTATTTTTGCAAAAATATAAGCATTTTAGTGGGCACTTTCCCCTTAAATAAGCATTTTTGTATGCAATGTTTGATTGGAGCTCTACTGCAAAATTTGGAAAATGCGAATTTCAAAAGTTGTCTGAGGTTTGGTTCATGTATTGGTTCGAATATTCAAAATTTGGTATGTTTGCATTTAAATGTGAACTGATTGCATTTCTCTCCTTCCTGAGGGCCAATAAAAATAAGTTTCAGTGGGGTTATACTGAGGGCTTTCCTTGTGTTTCATTTCTACAATGATACAATACTACAAGAGATTCACCCTGACTCTCTCCTAATGTATCCCCCACAAAAAAACCAACTATCCAAGAAACATTATTCCATCCTTATTAATACAATATTATGCTTGCCTTGAAATAATATTATATTCCATTGAGAATATAAATGCTAATGGGTTTCAAAATAATTGCACCTTCAAAACTAATGAAAATGCATCTTTTTGCAAAAGCTGACTGGCAAATCCTATTAGAATCTGTTAGGATTATATTAAGAACACCCATTGACACGTTAAACAGGATGCAAAATACAAGATGGCTACAATCCCAGTCTGTGAGCATAAGGATGTCTGTTACCAAGCGAGCTACAATATGCTAGTATGATTAGTATTTAGTCCCCAGGGTTTTTGCCTTTGGCCCTCCCACTTTACCTTCAGCCCAGCTCACCACTGGAATGTGCCCCTCGAGTGCTTCCCAAAATTTAATTCTCTGGACTGAAAGAGATCCCCCATTCCTGGCATAGTGGTTCAAAAGTACAAAGTTAGGTAATGGATTTCTTTTGCATCCTTAATAGTTGTGCAGGTAACTTTCCCAGACTAAGAGTTCTCAGCGGGCCTTTTAGTTGTTGACTTGTGCTTTTCTTAAGTAAACCATTACTAATTTCACAACTCCACTGTCATATCCTATTGGTGCCATTTATACTTTATGTCCCTCGTATTCCGAACATATTGGAATGCTGAGCACTGATAAGAGTAATCATTTAACTATCTGAGAGTAGTAAATCACTTAAATGTGTTAGGATTCCAATTACTGCCCAAAGACTTGATTGTCCCACTGAGGTTGGAGGGTGTGTGTGATGCAGTGGTTACAGTACAAGTGTTTGATAAGGTGTGTACAGGAGTTGTTCCCAAACTCCTGTGCTTACATAAGAAGAGCCATGCTGGATCAGACCAAGAGCAGCATTAGTTTCACACAGCATTAGTTTCACATTGCAGCATTCTCTTCACACAGTGGCCAACCAGCTGCCCGTGGGAAACACACAAGCAGGACATGAGTGCAGCAGCACCTTCCCACAACAGCATTTTGATAATGCCCTTGTAATATGTAGCCCAAAACATATGGAGGGCACCAGGTTGTGGAAAGTAGTGTGTGTGTGTGTGTGTGTGAGAGAGAGAGAGAGAGAGAGAGAGAGAGAGAGAGAGAGAGAGAAAGAGAGAGAGAGAGAGAGAAACATTTAACCTCTTAAACATTGTACAAACTGCCTGAGGAAGGGGCATGACACTGGTTTTCTGTGCATACTAAACCAGAGGAATCACATACTTATGTATTCGTAAGGAAACCGACACATGAATTTGAAGATTTTCCAAATCAACTCGGAAAATGGTTAGATGCATGTTTGTTTCCATGCTGAAGCACATGGCATTGCATGATCAAGTAACATCAAGTTTAGATTTAAAAAGAACTTCCATCTACACTTAAACCACTGGATTCATAACTTGGAGATTGAATTACACATTCTGATTTGGTTTGTCCATCTCTAAATCCAAGTCAAGAGGTTGGCTGGTGGAGGAACAGTAAAGTATGAAACCTTGAGATAAATAGTTTTTTAGGGCTGAGCGGTAGCTGTAATTGCATCTGTGTAAAACCCACAGAAGAAAAGCAAGAATGCTAGAACACATGCAATAATGGATTGCAGGAAGCAGACTGTGACCTGCTTATATGAAAGAATGAAAATTGCTATTGTATGTTTGTATTTGGACTCTTTCTCTCCACTGAACAAAGTGTATACGAAGTGTATACAAAGTGTATACAAAGTTGGTGGACTTTGCCCAAGTAAAGACTTGTCTTTTCTATTAGTTGTGCAACAATGGTGGTTAAGAATGGAGCCATTCAGCCTTATTCTGGACATTATCTAGCTGTAAAGTATAAACTGGGGGCCAGTGTGGTGTAGTGGCTAAGGTGTTAGACTGGGAGTCAGGAGATCCAGGTTCTAGTTCCCACTCGGCCATGGAAACCCACTGGGTGACTTTGGGCCAGTCACAGACTCTCAGCTCAACCCACCTCACAGGGTTGTTGTTGTTGTGAGGATAAAATGGAGAGGAGGAGGATTATGTATGCTGCCTTGGGTTCCTTGGAGGAAAAAAGGCGGGATATAAATGCAAAAATAAAATAAAAATAAATAAAATAAATCATTACTACGTGGTTAAATTAAGCATTGGCATTTTGCCCTGTAGCAGTCAACAAGCAGTTGAAAATAGCCTTTCTGAAATGCATGGTAGGCTAGTTGCTGAATCAATGCTAAGCCCCAAAGCTTGATGTTGCTAGAGACCTATTTGGCAAGGGAGTTCAAAGAAAGCGTGTTAAATTTGATTTCTTAAAACCCATCAATGTCTGTGCTTCGAACAACTACTTACATACATGGCATTTCATAGCTTCTAAATCTCTGACATACATTTGGGGTCATACATACCCCAAAGGCAGCACTACATAGGGGATGCTTGAGGGATTTGATTTTGGGGCATTTGGAAGTGAATGGACCTGATTTGTATTTCTTGGACAAAAGTGCAGTTCGGGACATAAATATTGTTTGGATTTTGCACCTTTCCAAATTTTGTGCTGCGGTTCTTGGTTCAAATCAATGTAGCAAAATGCATTTATTTTAGGATAAAAAGCATTTTGAAATGCATACATTTAGATAAAATGCAATTATAAATGTCAATTTTGTGAGAAAATGTGTTCAAGAATATGTACTTAAAGAAATACATAGATATGTAAATTAATCCAATTTCCATGTGGATTTTTTTAAAAAAAATACCCATTAATGCAGCAATGGGACTTATGAATAAAATACATAGAAAACTGATATGAACTAAAAACAGACTCATATGTCCATCTGTAGTACCATGTCCATATGTACATTCCCAGGCATTGACAGTGCAATCCTATAAAATCTATCCCAAAGTAAGTTTCATTGTTTTCAGTGGAGCTTACTCCCAGGTAGGTAGGTACAGGATTGCAGCCCAAGAGGCTATGCACACAATCCCCCCCCATTTACATCATTGAGGTCCCTTACGACATAGAGCAGGGCCTTTTTCAGAGTGCCCCCCACTCTGAAAATATTCTTGAAGGATATCTGTTTATGCCCTATACTCCTCATATGCCTTCCACCACCTCTGGCACTAGGTGCATCAATGGCACCGTGCCGTGGACATTGCTGTGCTGATACTGATGCCTGCAGTAGGGAAGCTGTTGCATGTTGGTTTCCACATTATCAGGATCCCCCCTCCACCATTATGCAAATATCCTAATTGCATGGAAGCGTATGAAAGAGGAGCTGCAGATGTCTGGTGCAGATATCCCCATCAGTGCATGGATGCCCAATTGCCATGCCTGACACCATGGTTATTCGGGTGGGAATTATGGGAGTTGCAATCTGGGAATCTGCTGGCTGGAAATGTTTGCAAATTCCTCAATTTGTGATCATTTTTAAAAAGTGCCTTTTAAAAAAAGAGAAAAATAAAGCAACAACAATGACAACACATTTTTATGCATCAGTCAATGGGGGAAAAGTGCACACTTAAAAACACACACACATATACGCTTTTCCCATTCAAAACGTGCATTTTCTCATTTGAATAAGCTGAAAAACTGGTTTAAAAAGTGAACCAAAATGAGCTTCAAAGAGATTTTTGGAAAGTTTAGGCAAACTTGAAAACCTCTGGTTCTCCTATCCATATGCCCAGACAGAGAATTCGCAATGATTAAAAGCATGAGTTGGACAAGTTAGATTTTCATCCTCTCTCTTTCTCTGTCTCTGTCTCTTTTATTTTTGTGTTACTTTTTAACTGAACATGTCTGTATATTTTTGTGTCCAGCTATAAGCCAAGACCGGGGCTTTTTAGCCCACCATGCTTTTTCTAAACCTTTAGAGCCACTCTTTTAACCACCACCATTGAGCATTTGTCGTTGTTATTCCTGATGCTTTACATCCATCTATGCATGGATATAGCTTGTTGACTTCTCTTTTGTATTGTGGTCCTAGCAGTGCTGTCACAGTAATTTAGTAATTTATTAGATGTGGAGCGGCTCTTTGGATGTTTTTCTCTCCTTGCATAGCCACATTTATAGCTTTTGTAAAATCTGCTGTGATTTTAGGGCATTTATAAAATGCTGCAGCTTTACAGCATTGGGGAAAGAGCTGTGATTTAAATGAAAACCAAGAATTCATTGGACAGCACTTCCCAGTTATTACATACACCAAATCTTCTGAGCATATTGGAAAAGTCTTTTGAAGGGGATGGAAATTACAGTGATTTATACCAGGGGCAAAGTCTGTCAGGACATACTGTACAAGCCTCATTGAAATGAAATTCTGCAGTGGAGGCTGGTGGCTCCAATCTCAGGGTGGTGGCGAATCCGTCCCGGGTTTCAGTCAGAACTCCAAAGGATCTATCCAAAATGCTCTCCCAGATCCATAACCCAACTGACAACAGAGCCACCAGCCTCCACTGAAATGTTGTGCTCTTGTGCAATTCCCATTCATTTCAGTGGGGTTTGTCAAACAGGATACCTTCCTGGTGAATCATGTTTATTTATTTATTTATTTATTTTTTATTTATTTTTTACATTTTTATACCGCCCAATAGTTGAAGGTTGTTTCCTTGAAACTAGTAGTTTAGGGCCTGAACAGGTATTCCTTTAAACCTGTGCCTAGCAGCCGTGTCAGATTTTCAACTTTACTCTAGAGAAGGAAAAGGGGCCCTGATCTTGATCTTAAAAGGCTAGGTCTTGACCCACATTGAGGCTCCTGCACATACCATCGATGGTGAATGGGAAAAGAATAAGATGTCCTGCTAGACAGACAATTAAAGCAATGTCTGCTTTGGCCCTCAATCAAGGTCTGTAGCTCAGTCTCTTAGCTACAACTCTGTAGCAGTGCTCTGCATAAACAAGAGCATCTTTAAACACATCTTGAGTCACTGTGATGTATGTGTTTATGTATGTATGTACATATGCACTTAATGTTATTTATGTCAGTAAAAGCAGCCCAGCTTACCCCCAGTCCAATGGGCAAGCAGAACGTACTATACAAACCATCAAGCACATGCTATCGAAAGCTCTACAAGATGGCGCTGATCCATATCTGGCTCTGCTGAACCTGCGTAATACTCCAGTAACAGGTTTAGGTTTTGCTCCTGCCCAATTGCTCATGGGACGTTTACTACGGAGCACACTGCCAGCTATTACATCTGCCCTGAAGCCCAGGGTGCCACGTGGAGCGCACCCTAGATTACAAGATCGACAGAGGCAGCAGAAAGCATATTATGACAAGCACACAGCACCTCTTCCACCTTTGCAAGTAGGAGATAGGGTCAGGTTGAAAACAGCTTTAGGTTGGATGCCAGCATCAGTAGCTCAGAAAAGAAGAGAGCCACGCTCATATGTAGTTGAGACTCCCCAAGGTCAAACTTATAGAAGGAACAGGGGGCACCTCAGGAGGGATTGCTTTTCCCCTGTGGGTGCAACCAATGTGGATCTAGGGGTTGCAGAGGAGCTGGCATCCCCCGAGGCAGTGGTCTTGCCAGAAGGACCTCAAGGTGAGCTGGAGCTTTCGTCAGATGGAACAGCAGATGGAATCGAACGGACACGGAGTGGGCGAGAAGTGAGACTACCAGCAAAGTTTAAGGACTATGTTATGGGATAGTGGTGAAGAGCTGAGATTGACGAGTTAAGATTTAATTGAACAAAAGTTATTGTTTTTATGGAGAAGGGGGATGTGATATGTGGATGTATGTACCTTTAAGAGGCCTGTAGCTGCTAGTCTCCAGGTCCTCATCGAAGGCCTGGGCGGGACCTCTGTTTCATCCACTTGGTGGTGTGGGCCTTGCTGCAGGGAGTTTGGTGTGTCACTGTTCTAGGAGGTTTCAGTAATAAAGGAATCCAGCAAAGAAAAGGCTCTGAAGTTATTGCCTGGTAGTCTAGGGGTAAGCGGCAGGCTGAGCAGGTAAGCTCACCGTATGGTCCCTATGCCTGAGAGATACTACATATATGATTACTGTATATAGAAGATAACAATATCTTCCTGGGAATGCTTGTTGGGGAAAAGTGTGTTTTCAGTAGGCACTGAAAACCCAGGTGGGTTGGTGCAAGTTTAATTTGTGGTGCTAGGGAGTTCAAGAGAGTGGGTGCTATGACACTAGGCACTGTTTCAGGACATCATGGATCAGATCTCCAAAATCTCTAGCACCACAAGGGGGGGTATCTTTCATGAGCACTTTGGAACAGGTGGATAGGATGTCAGGTGATCTCTTAATAGTCCTGTCCTGTGTTCTTTAGGGCTTTGCAAACAAGTGTCACCACATTAAACCTGGCCCAATAGCATATAGGCAAGTGTGAAGCAAGGCTGAAATCCCTACTCGGACATGAACCTTACTGGATGGCCTTGTACAAGCCGCAATCGCTTAGCTTAACATATGTCACAGAGCTTTTGTGAGGTTAGAGCTCTACTTTGAGGTGTGGCACAAGATGGCTGACAGTGTCTCATTGTACCATGTGTCAGAGGAACCGAAGATGCCACCCCATTGATTGGGTCTACAGCACCCTTGACCTTGTTCACAACCTTCTTCTCCCTCAGAATCTCCCCTCTTCCTGTGCTTCTTATTCTTTCACTGGTAGCCATTCAAATTCCCTGCTAGGCCCAGAGCTGACTTACCTCCTGTTTCCATCTCCTAATGGTCCTAAGGCCTCTGCATTGCCACCCCATTAGAGGCTCAACTGCAGGGCCGGCGCCAGACTATTTTGCGCCCTAGGCAGGCGCACCGTACTGAAGTCTCCACCCCACCCCCCGCGCCCACACTCCTGGCTTCGAAACAAGGATGCTGGGGTTGGGGGGCGGCCGGGGCGGTGGCTTTGGAACAGCATGCCCGGAAGCCGCTCTAGGAGAGCAGCTTCCAGGTGCGCCGTTCAGCGCCCTCCTTTGCTTGGCGCTCTAGGCCGCTGCCTGAGCTGCCTCTATGGCAGCGCCGGCCCTGCTCAACTGCTTCCTTTCCTGCCCTTCTCCTTTGCCTCAAGGTTTTTCAGTGTCGCTCCTCACATACACAGCACACCAATGTAACAAAATAACATTCCTAAACATCTCTTCAAGGTCCTTCTTCTGTCTTAACTTCAGCAAAGGATGATACAAAGTTCTAGAGTTTCCTCAGGCAAACACTTTGTCTACACTTCTGGGTTAAGTGAGCACATAGCACATCTCATCCCTTATCTGGATTAGTCTCAGCTGGGCTTGCTTCTACAGGATTAACTCTGTATAAGGGAAGTGAAGAAGTTTGCCTCCTGGCAAGGTGCTCTTCTTTTAACTCTGCTACAGGGACTCAACAACATATTCCGTTGTATCTATAGGACTCTGTAATGATGCTGGCATGATTCTTATCTGATCATATGAAGATTTAACATTGAAAGAAACATCTCCATTGAAACTGATTTGAGCAGCAACCTCCAGTACCATTGGTAATAAGATGACACTGGTTATCAGTATGTCGTTGCTACTATTGGGCTTCAGTCCTCCGAAAGTAGAGCCAATGCTAGAGAATAATTCCATCACATCATACTTTGCTTTGAGAGTTCTCATAGCAAGGCCTAGAGAAAATATGCAGAGCCATCCAAAGCATGTTTACCCAGAAGTGTGTCCCACTAAATTCAATTGGATTTCTTCCCCATTAAGGGCACAATCCTACGCATGTTTAAACAAATGTCCTGCGAATCCCAGCATTCCCCAACCAGCCAACTTTCTAAACATGCACTTCTCTTGGTGCCAAAATAATGTAACTTTTCTTCACCTCGTGCAATAATAAAGTAGCTCTGATGTTACATTACAGTTAATAATGTAACATTGGGGCTTAATAATAAAATTTAAAACCATACAACTTAAATCAAGTGAGAAATCAAAACAGAATAATTTAAAAATACACAATGTCAGTTAAAAATAAAACCACCACTGGCAAAACATTAATACAAGTGAGCTAAAGACAGTAAGGGTGCAATCCTATGCATGCTTAGGCAGAAAAGAGGCTTACAATTTCTAGCATTCTGCATCCAGCCAAAAGGAGTTGTAGGCATGTTTGCAGAGGGCATTCCACAATGGGGTACAGCCACTGAAAAGTTAAAAAACAGTAAATATTTAAAACAAATAAATTAAAATTAAAAAACATAAGAAGCATAAAAACAACAATTTGTTGTTTATTCATTCAGTCGCTTCCGACTCTTCGTGACTTCATGGACCAGCCCAGGCCAGAGCTTATGTCTTTTTCACAGTATCCTTGTGAAAACAGCTATTCTGGAGTCAGTTAAAAACAAACTCAACCCATGTTAGAACCAAAAATCAAACCAAGAGAATGTTCAGATCACCCCTAGGTGTTTTGTTTTGGTTTTTATCAAAACAATAATTTTACACAGAACTTTCTTGTCCAGCTTTTGAGGTGCCTTTGGCCTCAACTGTGAGATTCTTCCCCATCCATCTGAGATCTAACTTTACTCCCCTCGTTCTCCAGCTACAGAGAAAATGCACCATGTTTTTAGTGACCAGCCAGTGTTGTACATAATTGTTAAGCATCACCAAGAGAGAGGGCAAAAGAGCTTTCAGATTTGCATGAAATTTGCATAGTATAATTTACATAAATTGCTACACATTTAGAAAGAATCCGTCTTCATCCATTCTTCTGAATGTGTGAGGACTTAAGCAATGGCTGGGGCCATGCACTGCTTAATTCTTGTGTGCGACACCCCAGTTTCCTCTATTCCCCAACTTTGCCATGTCAAACAGCAAGGTATGTAGGGGAGTTCTACTTGCACCTAGGGATGTCTGGATTTTCTGAAAGCTGCCCTGTGTATGTTTTGTAGAGTGTTGTTCTTTCTGGCATCCATTCACAGATGGATTTGATTCCCCGCCCCCCCGTAAGAAAGTTTGCAACAATTTACACAATTTATGTTAGTATGTAACATTTAGTGCAATCTCTCCCATTCCATTTGACTCTTCCCTGCATATATTTTCCAGCATGGCATATGACTCAGCAGGAACTTGCGTATTTTTCTGTAAATGAATTTGTGTAAATTTTGAGAAAGTTTTTTTTTAAAAAAAAAAAAAAAATCTGGAAGTTCATGGGCTCCACATGGTCTGGGAAGGCTGGTCCACAGCCGATTCCACAGGTTGGATTCTTAGAAATCTGAACAAATTTTAGTCTGTCCAAATTTCTCCAGCATCCATCCTTGCACCTACTTCAACGTGGAGTAGGACACTCAGTGCAGTCAGGAACCCTAAATTGGCAGGATGGCCAATTGGGGGAATAGTTTTACCCGCATTCAAGCAGAGGTGAGTAGAACTCCTGTTCAGTCCTTGCTGTTCATCATGGCAAGGTTGGGGAATAGCACGGGGGGCGGGGGGGAGGGCAGAATGGTAGAATGCAAAGCCTCACCCTCTATTTCAGAGCATCATGAGATGTGCATTTTAGCGCACGCTCATTACTGGCCACTCATGGATGTTCGTGGGTCCTTTTGATGACACCGTCCACCTCCTCCTGCTTGTTTTTCTGTCACAAAAAAGACCTGGAAAATCAATTTTTTTGAGCTGAAATGAAACTTGCTGCCATTTCCTGCTGTTTGCAGGAGAAGCAGCATGATTAAAACGCCCACTGAATGGGCCACATGGTCGTTGCTTGCTTCCTCTTTCTTCCCTGTGTGAAGAAAGAGGAAGCTGCTCCTCCCTATTGTGGGACAGAAGCAGGAGGCAAAGCAACGGCAGGGAAATGCGATTCCCCCCCCCCCCCCCGTCTGAGGATCCTCAGAAATTCACACAGGAGAATGCATGAAAAGGGCTGGAAGTACCCCAGTTTCAATAGTAATACTGTACATGTCACCATTGTGGGGGAAACTGTGATGGGGTGAGCTGTGTGCTTGCACAGTCCGCTGTCCAAGTGCTCACGACTGGTGGGGAACTTTAAGGCACATGCTGGCTCTTCCTTCTGATCGTTCTTGATCTTTAAACTGGACTTGGACCAGACAGCCCTTCAAATAAGGATGCCTTCAAATAAAGGAATGTCGTCTGTGAACTTAAGACCATGGCTACCCTATCCTTCTCTATGCTTTTCTTTGTTTTTCTTTCCCCTGCCCACTATTTTTAAAAGCAACACCCCCAAACTAATTCAACTAAATGTGAAATTTGTTCACGGAAATTTTCCCTCTGGAGCTATCAGCTTGAAGAAGGTGGGAGAAGAGCAGCAGCCCAGGTTCAAGACAAAATTGAATCAGAGTTGAACTGCCATTGATTGCTTTGATCTGGCTTGTGTTTATCTTTTAATTAAGCGGCCCTAATCTGTTTTATTTTATGTGCCTTTATCCCTTCTCCCTGCTTATGCTCCAGTGGCAGCTGTTCTGCAGGCATGACAAAAATGCACATGTAGCAACAAAAGGGACCATATAAGAAACTAGCAAGGTATTATGATTAGGACAACTGAGACCTACAACAAAATGTTTCAGCGTATCTACAACTCCTAAGAGGGGTGTTCCAGATCAGGCCTTTAACCTGTCTCCTTGTAGTCCTGTTCAGGCCTTATTGGCCTGGAGGAATTTTAGGAGGTGGGAAGAGATCAAGAACACCTTTCTTCCTCTCTCTCTTTTGAACCCCCGCCCCCATTACCAGTCCATTACCAGTCCTTCCCCTGCTGTGCTTAAAGGTAGCAAGTGATGGTGAAGACTCTCACTACTTAAGTCCCTAGAGAGCTGCTGGAACCCCAGGACCCATCTTTAGCAAGTGCCCCAACAGTTGTCAGTACCATTATAAACCACTATAAAGCAGTAGTCTAGATCCTGCCCTGCACTCATATATCTGCTAACCCCCTGGGATTAGAGGTCATTTTTATATTACATTAGATCATGTGATGCTCATTTGCTGGCTTATAGGATGAGGCATAATGCTGCCCTCTATTTGAAAGGAGCAAATAGAAGCCAGGCAAATAAAACAGAATGGAACCCCTCCATACACCTGGGGAGTTCTTTATGACTCCGCCTCCAACAGCTGCAGGGGAGGAACAATAAATCCCGATGGTAGGAGGGAGTGCGGGCTGTCTCGCTGGAAAAGCCGCAGCTCCGGCAGCCATTTGCCTCATTGAGTCCATCCTCTGCCCTCTGCCATGCCTTCCCATGCTTACCTAGCTGTATCCTGGGCTTCAATATGCCTCCAGGAATGCCCACTGGCTCAATCCAAAGTAAGGTCACCACCAATAGATGGAGAAAAGAACATGGTGACTTCTTAGCAAAGGAAAAAATCACGGGGAAGTCAACACTTTAAGAAAATGCTGTTTTGGGGGAAAAGCCCATTGTGGCTGCGAGTTGGTGGCTGCAATCATATAAACAACACAGCACTGCTGCACAGCCAGAACAGGCTAAACTGGGCACATAGACAAACCCCAGATTGACCACAGTTATTCACTTAACACAAGCAGCAACTGAGGGATGGGTGAGAGGTCAGGAGAGCTGTTCCCAGTCCAGACTGATCAACAAGGAAACAATCACGAGAGTCCCAAATGATATGTTTCAGCAGTGGGCATAAATAAAGCAGAAAAAAAGACTCAACAGCTGGGAATACGTTTCCTGGTGAGAAACAAGAGGGCAGATGCAGGATTGTTCAATTGCCCCTTATCATACCAGGAGCCATTAAAACAGCCAGGCCATTTCAGCTACTGAAAGTTTTTAAAAACCTTTGAAGAATAACAAAGCTTTAGGCTTAAGGGGATGGAAGTAGCAGTGCCTGGATTTAATGAATGAATGAACTTGACATTGATGACATGGCAGAGGCACTGGGAACGATGAGGAGGAATGAGATGATAGAAGGCTTGGCAAAGCAGAGATGAGGCACAGTTGCTGAAGATTCTGAGCGAAGGGCCCTGTCCAATGAACAGGCTTTGATTCTTTTAATAGATTGCTGTGTAGTTTGAAAGATCACAACATAAACCACTTTAAAATGCTATTCCTGAGGACCATGCCCAAGGCTCCTAGCCGGCGTTTCATTGCTGTTGTTGCTATTCCGCGGGGGGCATTTTCTCCTTGAAATTTTTATGAAAACAAGAATCAGAGCGATAAATTCTTTGCAACTTTTCAGATGTGGAAGATTTTTATTGGAGCTGATAAAAAATCTATTTGAGTTTTCCTTTAAAGTGTTTAATCTAAAATCCCCTGAAGATTCAACACTAGGCTCATATTTGATTGTATAAATGAAAAGAGCCTGCACATTGCTTCCCTTCCCTCCCACCCCTTCAGAATGAAAGTAACACTTGAAGAGTTGGATTGAAAACTACTGAAAGTCTTTTTCTGTCCCTTCCGCTTGGGAATGCTTCAAGGGGGCATCTATCTAAGTTCTTGGTGATTTTTTGGAGATGATGCTATATGCTGGAGTTTTCACCAGCTTGGCCCACTGGACTCCGTCTTGATCATTCGTGTGCTTGCCAGACTCGGGGCACAATGACTTGGGCCAACTTGCAGATTGCAAGTTGGATTTATTTATTTATTTATTTATTTATTTAAGGATTTTTATGCCGCCATTCAGCCAAAAAAGGCTCTCATGGCGGCTTACAAAAGTATTTCTTGACAGTCCCTGCCCACAGGCTTACAATCTAAAAGACATGACACAAAAGGAAAGGGGATTGGGAGGGAGGAGGAGGAGGGGGAAAAGGAAAGCAAACTCAGGCACTACAATCTTAGTTGGAAAGTTCAGCAGTTACAGGTGACAGCAGGAGGGAGGGGGCTCTCAGCTGGAGCTGGA
Organism: Elgaria multicarinata webbii; assembly: GCF_023053635.1. NCBI lineage: Eukaryota > Metazoa > Chordata > Lepidosauria > Squamata > Anguidae > Elgaria > Elgaria multicarinata. Next base: position 31,917,885 of record NC_086179.1, on the reverse strand, counting down.
CCCAGGCACGGTGGAGAGGGGCCTGGCTGCTGCTTCCTCCCTCACTGGTGGCCTCTCCAGAGACAGATGGTAGCAGGAGGGAGGGGGCTCTCAGCTGGAGCTGGACCCAGGCACGGTGGAGAGGGGCCTGGCTGCTGCTTCCTCCCTCACTGGTGGCCTCTGCAGAGACAGTTGACAGCAGGAGGGAGGGGCTCTCAGCTGGAGCTGGACCCAGGCACGGTGGAGAGGGGCCTGGCTGCTGCTTCCTCCCTCACTGGTGGCCTCTGCAGTGTCAGTTGACAGCAGGAGGGAGGGGGCTCTCAGCTGGAGCTGGACCCAGGCACGGTGGAGAAGTGCCTGGCTGCTGCTTCCTCCCTCACTGGTGGCCTCTGCAGTGTCAGTTGACAGCAGGAGGGAGGGGGCTCTCAGCTGGAGCTGGACCCAGGCACGGTGGAGAGGGGCCTGGCTGCTGCTTCCTCCCTCACTGGTGGCCTCTGCAGAGACAGTTGGTAGCAGGAGGGAGGGAGCTCTCAGCTGGAGCTGGACCCAGGCACGATGGAGAGGTGCCTGGCTGCTGCTTCCTCCCTCACTGGTGGCCTCTGCAGAGACAGTTGGTAGCAGGAGGGAGGGGGCTCTCAGCTGGAGCTGGACCCAGGCACGGTGGAGAGGGGCCTGGCTGCTGCTTCCTCCCTCACTGGTGGCCTCTGCAGAGACAGTTGGTAGCAGGAGGGAGGGAGCTCTCAGCTGGAGCTGGACCCAGGCACGATGGAGAGGGGCCTGGCTGCTGCTTCCTCCCTCACTGGTTGCCTCTGCAGAGACAGTTGGTAGCAGGAGGGAGGGGGCTCTCAGCTGGAGCTGGACCCAGGCACGGTGGAGAGGGGCCTGGCTGCTGCTTCCTCCCTCACTGGTGGCCTCTGCAGAGAGTGCAATTTGCAAACTAGACCATTTACGACCACAATTTTGCACAATTTGCCCTACTTACAGTCGTGATTTCATGCAAATCAGTCTGTGATATTGCATACCCCCCCCCCCCCCCGTAAAATTCCCAGGTTTCGGGAATTACTGTGCAGCTTGGCTCGCAAATGCAAGCTGAGCTGAGTCTGTCACAGAGATCCATGAGGCCCCAAATGGATGGACTTCCCTGTGAGGGACAATCTTACTATAAACCAACACTGAAATTAATGTGCTTCAGCCTGTTTAATGTTGGGAGACATTGTGGCCATTCTGCACTGAAGACAATTTGAGGACATGGGCCATAGGGTAGTGGCTAGGGTGACCATATTTTGGAAACCAAAAAGGAGGACAACATGGTCAGCCCCCAAGGGGGCGTGTCCAGCACCAAGGGGGCGTGCCCACCCGAATATTGCCTTGGTCACATGTCTGATTTTATAGCACACATTTAAGACAAACCTGTTCTACATAGCATCTTAATGTTAAAATCACTGGATTTTACACGCGCAGGATCGGGAAGCAGGAGAATTTGCCTTGCGAGGAGTCCACAAGTACCTAGCTTTCCTGGGGGAAGGGAGAGGGAGTCCCGCTTGCCCGCCTGCCTGGACATCGCGGCCTGTTTGAGGAGAGAGGCGAGGCGACCCGGTGCCCTTTCCTTGGGAGTAAGGCAGAGGCTGGCTTGGGCCAGGGTCGAGCTTGCCACATGCTTTTTGTTCTTCTGGCGGCAGTGGCCTCCTGGCTCTGGGAGAGCAGCTTCCGGGCAGCTAGAGCGGCTCTGGGAGGGTGGCTTCCAGGCGGAAGTCCGAACGTGGAGCCGCCCCACCCCACCCCAGCATCCCTGGCTTCGCTTTGGCTGGGCGGGCGCAGGGCGTCATCTCGCCTGCCCAGGCCCAGCTGAATCTTTGGGCTGGGCTGGCTCACAGCCAACAATGTGCATGAGTGCTGCACAGTGCCTGGCGCCCCTCTTAGCTTGGCGCTCTAGGCGGCTGCCTGAGTGGCCTGTATGGTAGCACCGGCCTTGCTTTCAGAGAGGCAAATTGAAGATGAAATATATTGTGCCCCCAATTTGGGGCATAAGTCCGAACTCTTCAGATGTCCATGTGACTCATGAGTTCCAGTTTCAAAAATGTACTATAATTTGTTATATCCCACCTGTTCTCCAAGAAACTTGGAGAAGTGTTCAGGGGGGTTCCTAAGCAACCTCCTATCTGTTTATCAAAAATAAGTACTGGGTTCACACAACATGCTAACCCATGATGGTTTATTTACTGGAGTATCCCATGATGGGTTAGCATGTTGCCTGTGGGATGTTTCCCCTCAAATAAGCCACCCTGAGAAGCCATGGTCTGCAGTAAGGGTTATTTTACCTATGGGGGTGGGGGTAGTGTGTTGCCAGTGTGGCTTATGGAGATTGACTACAGAGCTGCTCGGCAAGAGCAGCCAAAAACACTGCCGCTGCTCTGCTCCTCTCAAGCGATCTCTATTCCTGCCACAAAGGAAGCTGGGATACTTGCCCAATTGGGCAGGAGGACTACAGGAGGAGGAGGGGCAAATGTGTGTGAAATGAACTACTCCGTATAGCTTGTTTGCCTGATCAGCTGATGGGAGCATAGTAGGTTGATTGCATAACCACCTACCCAGCATAGTTTGCCAGCCAACATGGGTTAGTGTGATGTGTGAACCCAGCCAAGATGTGCTTAGGTTTAGAGGTGGAATGACAGTGGGTAATCTGAGGTGTATCTTTAATGAATAGATGGGGAACCATTTTACCTGATGGCTGCAAACCGTTTTGGACAGGTCCCCTGGCAGAGATGGACAGCCCCCATGAAAATGTGTGTGTGTGGGGGGGGCAGAGGGTACGGTAAAAGAGGGCAGGGCCATCCCACACTGTTTCCATACATATATACAAGCAAACATCCTCACACATAACATACACCCATTTATTCATATACACACATGCATTTTCACACACACACACACACACACACACACACACACTCCCCCCACCCCACAATGTGACAATCATACTTTTTTTAAAAAGGTCCAGTTGTAGCAAGGGCTTCCCCTCCCCTCCAAAGGGCAGTCATAGTGCTCAGAGAGGGGAAGATCAGCTCTTCTCTCCCTGAAAGTGACCCCTCCAAAATTGCCCTCTGCATGCCCTTTGTTTAAAAGCCTCCATTGGAGCCCCGCCCCAACAACTCAATTACTGTTCAGTGAGCAGAGGGGATTCCACAGGATGCATCTGGCCCACAAGCTGGAGGTTCCCCTGCTTTCATATAATGAAATTGTCCATGGTTTTGAAGACCCGTCTGTCCCCTTCTGTGTTGTAATAATGGAACAACAACAACAACAACACACTAATTGCAGTTGATGGTTGGACTAAAAAAATAAAAAGGCCAAACATGACATGAGACCATTCATGAAATTAGCATTCATGTAAATTGTGTGTGTTTTAGACTTAGTATCAAGTGTGGAAGGCTGACTTGGATGGGTTGGGCCCCTGACAGCAGAAACTAGAGGTCTTTACCCTTTGTTTTCCACTGCAGTCCATGGTCTGCTTATTTGCATTGTGAGGAAAACTCAATGGAGCCTTTCGGAGGACCACTGCCAGTCATTGTAGACCAGGGGAGAACTTCGATCACACCTGACCATTGCCCAAGTTGACTAGGGCTGCTGGGAGCTGTAGTCCAACATCTGGTGAGTGAGAGGTTCCCCAACCCTGGTGTAGACAGTACTGTGTGTTATTGTCACTCCTGGTGTAAACAATTCTGAGCTAAACGTGGCAGTGGCATGGCTTGGCATTAGATTGCTACCTGTATTCCTGCAAAACTACACTGGCATTTTGAACTGGTACATGGTGAGCAGGGAATGAATTCAAATAGCTTTTCTACCACTATGGCTTCTCTCTCCCCTTGAGGATTACTGCTTCTATTTCCCAGCATTAAACAAAAACACCCCCCAAACAACAAAAAGTGTCTCTCCCTCATAAATGTTTTAATCATTTAAAGAAATCCCTTAACACAACAAGCCAATATTTCATCTAATATAACTCCCTTTCCCACCACCATTTATTACATTAATCTATAAGCCATTATTTCAAGTTTAAAACACAATAAAGCAAATACCCTCACCCATCACTTTACCACAAAGAAAGGTTATTCAAAAGCTATATTGGGTGTTTCCAGCCCTTTCCTGAAATGTACTTTTTATTTTGTTTTACAAATCACAGTTGGCACAAAATAATCTGAGTGAATAGTCCAAAGGAATTTGGATTGGCCAGTTTGATCAATGGAATAACAGCGCTTTTACTGCAGGGAACAGTAGCTTGTGCGGTCCCATGCCAGCAACTCTCTGGCCAGTAAAATCTCATCACTTGACACCATCTTTGCAACAACATAATCTGTCAGTTTTAGGATCATGTAAAGCCTAGGCTCTTCAACAGACAGTTCAATGCAATATCCCTTTGGTTTAGAAATCCACTTTCCCATGCCTGGAATGTTATGTTGTTTCAGGCAAAGTATTATTTAGTTACAGAGTTGATTGACTCAGGACCAGCCCTACCACTAGGCAGTATTGCCTCAGGCAGCAGATACTGGTGGGGCAGCTGTAGCAGCTTCCTGGCTGCTCCTCCTGAACTGTCCAGCTGTTCCCTTCTGTTGGAGGTCAGAGCTGTGTATGTCATACAACCTGCCCTGGGCCTCCTAAATTAGCATGCTTCCACAATTGTGGTGGAAGACTCTTTCCCATCACAAGTATTGAAATAACACTCATGTTGAAATCACAATTGCCAGTTTAGCTTCTGTACATGGGATGGAGAGAGGGGTGCCATCTTGTCCTTTCTTTGCCTCAGGCAGCAAACTATCTTGGGCTAGTCCTGGATGGATTTTTTTTTAAGTGGAGGAAGCATTGGCTTTCTTGTATGATTGCTCTTCATTTTGGCCATGTTGCATTCATCCTTCAGGGTCAACCAGCAGCTCCTTAGCTCTGTCTTAAACAGAATTCCCCACAGTCATTACTATTGTCATTACATTTGTATCTCATCCATCCTTCAAGGTGTTTCAGGTGATGTACAGCGTCCCCTTCTCTTTTCTCCTCACAACAACTCAAGGAAGTTAGGCTGAGAGATGGTGATGAGCTCAAAGCCCCCTAGTGAGTTCCATTTAACAGTTGGGGGATCTGAATCCAGCAGATTTGCATGTGGTAAGCCTGATATTCCACCTGCTGCATTGAACTGGCTCAGCGACAATACAACAATGTAGCATCGCCTCAGGACTCTTCGCATATCTCTGCTATGTGAAATTATAACCATTATGCCTCCATGCTGGTTTCAGGGGCAGAGGGGGCAGACTGTACGGAGGGAGGTAGTCAAAGAGCAGGTAAGGCTTTGAGAACATCACAGGGTCCATGTGCGAGGGGGCACAGGGCAACATGTTTGGTAGCCAGGCAGCTGTGGAATGCCCTTGGATCAGTGAGTAGGGCCATGTGAGGAGACCAAGGCTGCTGGGCGTCAGGAAGGGACTCTGTCATAAGATGAGAGAGAGACACAGAGAGAGAGAGAGAGAGAGTGAGAGAGAGAGAGATATTATAGAAATTCTCATGCAGGCCTTTAGCTGGGTGCAACTTATGACTAACACAGGACTTGCCTTATCAATTTCCCTCAGTGCTTAGCAGTGAAAAAGCAACAAAGTTTCAGAGAATACCTCTAAATGGAGTCCTTAAAATATAGTGACAGGCAATCAGTAAGGGAGAAAAGAAATCTTTTAGTTCTGATGATTGGAAGGGTTCTGGCAGGGACGGGGGTGGGGGTGGGGGTGGGGGAAGAAATCTTGTTTGCCAAGCAAATAACTCTTTCACTTCCAGACTTTACAGGTGGTGGTGGGGATGTAAATGCAAGTTTAAAAGAAGGTTGGGATTAGAATGGAAATAGGAAAACAGTTCAGTTTGTTTTTGATCAGGATTTACCCAGTTTACACCTTCCATACTGAACATAGATTTGGATTCAATTTGCAGTCAAAGTCTGTACCTTTCTGAGTTTGCAATGTGATTTGTGGACCAGAACAATTGTGTTCAACCATGTGTGTACATTTGAAAAATGTGCACAAATACGCTTTAATCAAAAGGAGAAGAATGTGTATATTTCAAAGACACACACAAACAATGCGTACATTATGCACGGAAATGTGGAAGGATTTTCATGCAAAAAGAAAAAAAAATCCCCAAGCTTTCAGTCTGATATGGACCCAAGCTTTGAGATGGAATTTGGAGAACTTCAGCGAGCTCAGGTTTTGCTGATTCTCACATCACTCAAAAACAGTTCATTTCAAGGCTGCTGCAGTCATAACCATGGTTTGCAACCACATTTCAAGTCACCGTTTCAGTTTCCAATTTGAGTGAACCATGGTTTGCACTGGTGCAACATTTAACATGAAACCATGGTGTAACATTGGGAAGGGCAAAGAAGAAAATTGCTGTGCAGAGGTGAGGACCGAGGCTGAGGGAAAGGATGTGTGTTCCTGAGGTATATGTAGCTACTGTTATGCCAGCAGCACCAGGCCTGAATGGATACCAGAGGCAGAGTTTCTGATGCTCTTGTACAGCCTTCCACCCCACACCTGGTGCCCTCCAGTTGTGTAAGGTACCAGGTTGGGGAAGGTTGCTCTGGTGTTACTGGCTAGAATGTGTGGTGGACACCAAATGGACTATCTTTAAACCAGGGATGTAGAATCACTTTCAGCCTGAGGACCAAGTTGCTTTTTTGGAAAAGCTGCCAGTGGGTAGGGTGACCAACTGTCAGGATTTCCCCGGATTTGTCCTGGTTTTTGTTCTTTCCATGGTGTCAGGGGGGATTTTCTATAATTTTCAATAATGTCCTGGAATGACACACCTTCCCCTTTGAGGCTGCCATTAGCATGGCAGGAGGGAATGACATGCTTTCTTGAGGCACATCATTCCCCCACCCCGAGCTCCAATTGAGGTCTTTAAGGGGAAAGTGGGTGATTCGTGGACATTATAGAAAAGGCCCCAATTGGAGTGGATGGTGGTGGTGCAGAATGAAATCCTTTCCCCTCCTCCACTCCAATCAGGTTCTTTAAGGTGGCGGGGGAATAAAATACTTTCTGCAGGACTCAGAAAGCTGCTCCCCCCCACACACACTAGGTGTCCTCTTTTTTGGTTTCCCAAATATGGTCACCCTAGTACTATGACTGTTGTGGTTGTTTATTATGTTATAAAAAATAAAGAAATGGTTTTATATAAGTGTAAGTTCCTTTTTTAATATTTAGTATATTATTATAGTAGTTGTGTGCCTTTGCTACTCATTGGTTGCTATCATTTACTTTTTGTGAACCGCCCAGAGAACTTCGACTGTTGGGCAGTATAAAAATGTAATAAATAAATAAATGTGACCGAGGCCACGCCCCCTTGGAGGCCGGACATGTTGAGTTGGCACTGCTTTGGGGGTGGGCATGTTGGGGTGGCCACGCCTCCTGATGGCGGCCATTTTGTCCTCCTTTTTAGTTTCCAAAATATGGTCACCCTACCAGTGGGTGAAGTGGGGGGGACACATGTCAGTAGTGGGCGGGGCTGAAGGCAAGGCGGGGGCAGTCCAAAGACAAAAGGAGTAGGGGCAAAAATACCAGAAAATGCCAGCACATTCTAGCTTAATACTCACACTGCCAAGAACTAAGCCCTTCAACTGTTTAAAATGGAGAAGAAACTGCACAACAGTCATGGAACTGCTTATTTATTTATTTATTTATTACATTTTTATACCACCCAATAGCCGAAGGTCTCTGGGCGGTTCACTGCTAAACAATTGGTGATTGGGAGGAAGTGGGTGGGGCCAGGTAAAGGGGGCATGGCCTTCTGGGGAACTACAGAGGACCGTACTAGGACCCCAGGAACATAAGAACATAAGAAGAGTCTTGCTGGATCAGACCGAGGGTCCATCTAATCCAGCACTCTATTCACACAGTGGCCAACCAGCCATTGGCCAGGGACCAACAAGGCAGGACATGGTGCAACAGCACCCTCCCACCCATGCTCCCCAGCAACTGGTGCACACAGGCTTAATGCCTCGTATACTGGAGTTAGCACATAACCATCAGGGCTAGGAGCCATTGATAGCCTTTGCCTCCACAAATTTATCCACCTCCCTTTTAAAGCCGTCCAAATTGGTGGCCATCACTTGGATTTACAGTAGCAAATTCCATAGTTTAACTATATGCTGTGTAAAGAAGTCCTTCCTTTTATTTGTCCTGAATTTCCCACCAGTCAACTTCATGGGATGACCCCAGGTTCTAGTATTTTGAGAGAGGGGAAAAAGTGTCTCTCTCTCTCCCTGTGCCTGCGGTTTTATGCCTTGCTCACTTTCCCACATTGTAAAATTATGGTTCATAGTGTCTAGCCTAAAAACCATCCCTCAGAAACATGTTAGGGTTTTTTATTACATCCATGGGACACCAGCTTTTAAGAGGTGTTTGTTCTTTATTAGGACTTATATGAAAGGTTTCAGTTTAACAGGTTTTTGCCTTTACAGTTGACCAGTAATACTCACTGTTATATCTGCCTTCGGGGCGGGTATAAAATCAGCTTCAGTTAGATGCTGAAGCCCCCCAAAATGGCCAAACCGTTCATGTTTCCTCCACTTTGCCCGCTGATTCTGGAACCAGATCTATGTGCACGAAGAGAAGGGAAATGAGGTAGCAAATTGAAATACTAATACTACTAATAAATGTTGTAGAAAAGGAAGAGGAAAAGAGAGAAAAATATTAGGGATGTGCTCCGCTTCTAATCCGACCCGCGAATTAGAAGCAGAGCGGGGGGCTTCACCTGCCCTTAAGGCGGAGGCGAAGAGGATTGGAGGGCCGGCGGAGCGTGGCGAAGAGGATCGAGGTGAAGGCATAATCCTTCGCTTCGATCTGGAGCTCCACCGGAAAGGTAAGTGGGGTTTACCGGGCCCTGCCGCTGTCGCCCGTGCAGCAACAGCGGCAGGGCCCAGTAAACCCCCCCCTCCTCTCCCTTACCTGCGTCCATCCGCGGTGCGTCGGCTTCTTCAATTGAGCCCGCGGTTCAACCAGGAAGTCTAGGCCGCACTTGCGGCCCAGACTTCCTGGTTGAACCACGGGCTCAATTGAAGAAGCCGACGGACCGCGGACGGAGACAGGTAAGGCCCCCCTCCCCCTTGGTCCCTTACCGGGTTCTGCCGCCATCGCCGCACAGGCGGCGATGGCGGCAGGGCCTGGTAACCCCCCCGCCCTCCTCTCCCGGCCTTACCTGGCGCCACTCCCCTCCACTGCGGAGCTCCAATTCGGAGCCGGGGCTCTGCGGCGAAGAGGAGAGGAGTATGGGTGGGGCGGAGCGGGGGGTCCATGCACATCCCTAAAAAATATGGCTATGTAAGTTAGAACTATGGCAACAGGAAAAACTCATAATTACTCTGTTAGTCACATCAGTCTCTAGCATCACATCAAAAAACTATGTAGGAAACCTTCAGAAACTGGGCCTACCAAAATACATCCACACCAACATCCAGAAATCAGTCACACTTAGAACATGCTGAATTGTCAGGAAATTCCTAAATCAGTAAAAGACAGCATGACAAGGCAAAGCCCATCATATCTGTCTAGAAAAACAACTGCCATGAGTGAGAAAAGAGATAATAATAATAATAATAATAATAATAATAATAATAATAATAATAATAATAAGAAGAAGAAGAAGAAGAAGAAGAAGAAGAAGAAGAAGAAGTTTCTGCATGGCAGATGCAGAATCACTGTGGGCAATATTAACCCCACAGGTTCTCAAACCCTGTCATGGAGATCTTCCTGTCCTGTCTAACTCTCATATAGACCTGCTGTGTAAAGTTGGAAATCTGTCCCTGGATAGGTCCAGAAATGCAAGACTCACTTCCTTTCCCCTTTCCTCACACTAGGAAGGAGGACGTACTTTTGGACCTCTCTGTGCCTTTCGATACCATCGACCATGGTATCCTTCTGGAATGCCTGAGGTGATTGGGAATGGGGGGCTGCACTGCACTCCAATGGTTCTGATCCTACCTCTTGGGTAGGTTCCAGATGGTGATGCTTGGGGATAGCTGCTCCTCAAAGAAGGAGCTGTTGTATGGCATACCCCAGGATGCCATCCTATCCCCAGTGCTGTTCAACATCTACATGAAGCTGCTGAGAGAGATCATCCAGAGGCAATCAGTATGCTGATGACACCCAAATATATTTCTCTATGCAGTCAACAACAGCGCCAGCTAAGGATAGTGTGTCTCCTCTGAATGAATGCTTGGAGGCGGTAATGGGCTGGATGAGGAAAAACAAACTGAAGCTGAATCCAGACAAGACATAGGTACTTACTGTCAAGGGCCCTAACCTGAGTTTGGAGGTGTGGCAGACAGTTCTGGATGGGGTTACACTCCCCCTAAAAGACTGTGCTCCCAGCTTGGGGGCACTTCTCGATCCATTGCTCCAAATGACAGCCCAGATACATGCGATGGCCAGGAGTGCCTACTATCAGCTTTGGCTGATACACCAGCTGTGCCCTTCTTATAATTAGAAGACCTAAAGACAGTAGTGCACACACTGGTAACTTCGAGGCTCGACTTCTGCAATGCACTGTACATAGAGCTACCTTTGTACCTAGTCTGGAAACTTCAATTAGTTCAAAATATGGCAGCCAGGTTGGTCTTCTAGGGGTGATCATATTACACCAATATTAAAACTTCTCCACTGGCTGCCAATTAGTTTCCAGGCAAAATATAAAGTGTTGGTTATTACCTTTAAAGCCCTACATGGTTTGGGTCCAGGTTACCTGCGGGATTGTCTTCCCCCATACAACCCTCCCCACACTCTCAGGTCCTCTGGGAAGAATCCACTTCAGTCAGCCAAAACTAGGCTGAGATCTGTTACCCAGAGGACCTTCTCTTCTGCCGCTCCCAGACTGTGGAATGGCCTGCTGGAAGAGATCCGTCAACTTAATACTCTCTCTGAGTTTAAGGCAGCTATAAAGACTAGGTGTTTTTTTTCCTGGCAGGCCTACCCATATGAATTTTAAGATGTCCAATTATTATAGTATATCAGTTTTATATGTTTTTAATCAGTTTTATGCATTTGATTTATATGGGAGAGGTGGGTAAGAAGTGGGTGATGATGATGTCGATGTCATTTTCTTTCTCCTTTCTTCTTCCTCTGACTGACACCATCAAATAAACTTTCCAAATCTGGTGAAGTGGGAACAAAGTTTTGTTTTGTTTTAGTTACTGAATCCTGAGAGGAGTGATCAAAGGAGCAGCCCACATCCATGCATTTTAAGATCCTTTTGGTCCAAGGAAGGCATTCATTTTCTGCTCAGGAGAGCAACCACACCACTTCTTTTCTTGATATCCCCCCTTGTGGATCCCGAAGAAGCTCAGCGGAATTTCCAGCACTCACAAGCAGAAAAGTCAACAGAAAATGAAATGTACATCTTTACGCCAACTCATACGTTTCCTAAGTCGTTCATAAACCAATTAGCTCTTTTTCTCTCTGGTTTTTCTAATATTCCAACCTGTCACCAACACCTGAGCTTCTCTGCCCAAAAGAGAAGTTCTCCCCATGGCTTACCTTCTTTCGCTTCCCAACCGTTATTCCCTTTTTGGTATCTTTTTAAGCGCTTCCTCTTTATGTCCCTTCCCCAGTACTTTCTTTGTTCTCCGGTTGTTCCTGCCTGAGCCTTCCAGATTATCTTCTGCCTCTCTATAACCTCTACTCCCCATCACCTCTCCAAAGCTAAAGCCATCCTGGGCTTTAGAGCTCCCGGATCTTTTTTTCCAGACCCCTTCATCTGCTTCACTAACACTCTCTGCAAAAAAACTCTCATGATTCTAAAACCAACCAACCAACCAACCAAACAAAAACGGTTTCTTCTGCAGTCAAATCACCCCCAGGATCCAAAATCACCCCTCAGAAATCTTTTTTTCTTCTCCCTCCCCCTCCCTGTCCTCCATAGTTAAGCATACACACTCTATACTAGGAAGGCACCGCTAAATTCCCAGACCTATATTTTTGTCTATGGTATTTTGGGCTTGCATTTGCCTTCCCCTTTAGGGGCTAGTTTCCACTGAAATGTTAAATGCTGTTTTACAATTCCTCTTTGCCTATGCCTCTCACTGTATCTAGCAGCAGCACTGATTTTTAAATGCTTGTTATCTTTTAACCTCCTCACTGTTAATGTCTTTTTGGATATATGATTCTAATTCCCCTGATGTGTGATTAAAATCCATTTTAATTCTTCTTTAATAATCAAATAATTGCTTTCAAGGACCTTGTCTGTGTCCCTGGCTTCATTCCCTTTTTGTGCCGTTAGGTTTTCCTCAGTGCCCACAGAGCTCAGCAACTGTCATACATGCGCTTGGTTTACATGTACATAATGTGTTTTTGTCCATGTAATCTGACACATGCATTGACCCTGTTCAGATGACATGCTACGTCATGGTGGTTAAACATTTTACGCATGATCTTCACCACTGAAGGTGTATACCAGTCTACGTACATTTTTTTTCTATACTCGTATATGCACCTGTGTAGGTGAACCCCCCCCCCACTCATCAGTGAAATGGGTCTTCTTTAAATTGATTGTTTAAACAAGACTGAAACATTTCATCTGATCCAAGGAATTATGATTCAGTTGCCACAGAGATATGTTTCTCTATTGTTTGCTGGGACTGCTTTGAAGAATTCTGGAAAAATTAGAATTGATTTGGCAATTTACCAGTTCTCTAAACCAATCCTATATGAGCTAGCTTGAGTTTGCCTATCTGTATTTGCCCATCTCTACCTGGAAGTAGAGAAGTTTGAGCTACTCCCTTCAAAACATTACTGTTTATCAAGGATATAGCTTTGCAACGAAATAAAACCTCCTCACTCCAAGAAAATGAGTTCAATTACAAATGCATGGCAGTGGCAATTGTTTATCTGGAAATCAATTTTTGTCACAGTAAATTTACTTTTCAATACAACAAGGATACTAAAATAATAATAGGTATCTCTGTGATACATCATAACTGAGTTGACATGATTGCATACAACTATCATCAGAATTTTTCATAAACCAAGAACCACCGTTACTTTCTATAGATGGAAAAGGGAAATATATGGCACTATAAAGAATGCTGTAATCTGGCAGTTATCAAGTTGCTAGTCTTTGCAAGCCTATGGGTAGCAATATCTGAGCAACTAAGAGCGTACATCAGAGAGAAACAGAATTTACCTGGACCCGGGCTTCTGGAAGATTTATCTTTGCTGCCAGTTGATTGCGCATGCTGACATCTGGGTAGTGAGTAACTTGGAAGATCCTCTCTAGTTCCTGGAGCTGCTCTGCTGTGAACGTTGTCCTGATCCGCCGCTTCCCTTTCTTCTCATCTGTAGAAAGAGGGGAAATCATATTTTAAGAGAGGACGACTGTAGGACAGTGAAGTATTTGAAGGGATACATGTCCATGCATGGACATAAGCAGCCCATATGGTTGGGGCCCTTGCTCAAAAGTCCTGATTGCTCTGACTGACTATGAGCAACTGTACATGCATAGATGCCCTTTGCAGATACCTGCCGATACTTTGCAGATAACACATGACTGTTATAGATGGGGATATGGTGTGTGTGTGAATGAATGAATGAATGATGATGCTCAGATCTCCAGGATACTATTCAATGGAAGCTGTTCATACATTCAGCTTTGAGTGCTTGAGTGACTGTGGGTAGTGCTCTCAGGCTTGGTCTTGCTCTAGCATCCACCTGTATAGCAACTGCATGGAAGCAATTTGTGACTAGGGTCACCTAGTGACATTGATGACTGATCAGAGGTTTGAATGCTAGCATTGGCACAGGAGTCTGGAGGAGATCAAGTACCAACCTGGCAGATCATCTACTTGAGAATCAGATGGGTCATCAAGTTGGTCAGCAGGTTGATAAGGAGTCTGAGTTCTTTGGTGGGCTGCTATCTAGCTCTCCAGAGCAGTGGGGCTGAAATGTGCAGAGACCAGGCTAGCAGCTGGTAAGCTACTTGCAGCTTTTCCTAGTATTGGAAGTGGTCCATCACTCTGGTTACAAAATAATAGCAGGCCGCATATAGTTATTGTTGGCAGTGCTGAACAGAGGATGTTTGATGATGCTGAGCCTTCCCAAAACAGTTTTAAAATGGATCTAGTTAAGGCAGAAATGTGAGCATCTGTGTCAGGATATATGCTGTCATCAGAAGCTGATCTCAGAAGGAAGGGTCAGATTGACTGAATGAGTAAAGCTTAGGTACCCGGAAGTTTCGTCTCAAACCCTTGGACCTTTAACTAGCACATCAAAGTATAACTCATTAGCTGTATCTCTCACAGTAGCCTCAGGGAGTGCATGTCAGTCAGCCTGAGTCTTGATGACACTACTAGGGCAGTGATCAGAAATGAGCAAAATCTCTTTTGCACATTAAGGCAGGAGTCGTGGAAACTGCAATCCCATTTAAGCACTTTTTTCCCCAGTAGAAGGGACTATTCATGTGTAGTGGCTAGGAGGCTCCCCTGTGAGAAAAAGTAACAATCCTAGTGTAGCAAATATACATCATGAAGGTGGGCCCAGTCCAAAATGGGGTGGCAGGAGCTAAAACTAGCCATTTAGCAGGGCTGCTTCCTTGAAGGGGTAATCTGTCAGGAAGTGCATGTGTCCCTTTGCTTCACTTCAAATGAATGGCTTCATGCCATCTCAGTAGTGGAGGCTGCTGGTGACTCCACTATCAGTGGGGCTGGGAATCCACTCCAGGTTTCAGTCAGAACCAGTCAGAACTCCAAAGGAGCTATCCAAGGTGTTGCACCCAATCTCAGCACCTTGGATAGATCTTTGAGAGTTCTGCCCAAAACCCAGAGTGGATTCACAGCTCCATTAACATTGGAGCCACCAGCTTCCACTGCATCCAAGTGCATGCTGGTACAGAGAATGCCAAATTGCCAGTATCAGCAGCAGGGGCCAAAAACTGTCTCCATCTGCCATTTCTATTGTCACCACAGAGTACATCAACTGTCAGAGGCAAAGGGTGGGTCTGACAATGGCCTCCCTTTGCCTGCTGCAGTCATTCAATATCATCCATTTCCAACATCAGGAGGAAGGGCCTGCCCTCAAATTTCAAATTGTAGTGCTGTAGTTAACGCAACCAGTGGTGCAGCAAAGACATTTTAGACCCTGGACTTAATGACCTTTGTAAGTGGTGGGGCTTGTGTATTATTTTAGTTGTGAAGCAGACAACAAAAATTTCTCTTCTCTCCCTGCCGCCAAATGCCACCCCACGCTTTACAATGGCTTCAACGTTCCTGCTATGTTAGAACAACAACAAAACTGTTTGCCAAGCCTGGTTTTTTTAAAAAAGTAATATGCTAAGGATGTGCAGTTTTGTATTTAAAAAATCCTTAAATCTTAGCACCATTGTGATGAGAGACAGAAAATAGTTTGCTTCTTCTGCCCTGCTGCCTTCATCACCAGCCACTATATTCTGTTGTTGTTGTTGTTGTTGTTATATTTATATCCCACCTTTCTTTCCTCTTACAAGGGACCCAAGGTGGCTTACATAGTCTTCTTCCTCTCCATTTTATCATCACAACAACACTGTGAGGTAGGCTGAGTTTCAGTGGACTAGCCCAAGCTCACCCAGAGAGCTTCATGAGTGAGTGGGGACTAGAACCTGGATCTCCCAAGTCTCAGTCCAACACTCTAACCACTACACCACCCTCTAGGTGGTCATGGGTGTGTGCATGTGAAGACCTGAACTTTGGCCCCAAGGTCCAGCCTTAGCTGTATGCAACTTTGATTCAATGAGTTGTCTTGAACGTAATAATGGACGCCCAACTCCCTGACTTGGCTGGGCATTTTAAGTGAGCCAAATGCAAGAGGGAGGCAGATGTTGGGAGTGGTCGCCTGAATGCATTGGGCATAGCTGCTGGTGGCACCTTGTATGTGTGCCTTAGCCTGCTGTGGGTCCCCTATGGCCTAGGCCAATCAGTTACTGAGGTAGCCAGAGGGGGCAGAGTCTGAGAAGTGGACCAGAAGGAGAACCTCTCCATTTGGGTCCACTCCTGGCTTATAAATATTGAGTCCAGTCTGGATGCTGCCCAGGTATTTTATTAGCTGCCTTTAGGGATGTCGGTGAAATCCATTTGGGGGTGGAGTTTGACACATTCCACTGGATTCACTTCAGTTCCTCCTGCAATGCCCAGATTGATTTGCAGTGAGTTGGGCCTGTGGGTGGATTTTCTGGTAATTTTGCACATTTTGGGTGGGGTGGGGAGAAGGTTCTGCAATTTGTGCCAATTTCAGGCACAGATTATGGCTATATCTATGAAAATAATGTAAATTTTGGCTGCATTTGTGTAATTTGCACCGAATCAGCAGTAATAATAATAATAATAATAATAATAATGTATTTATTTGTTACCTGCCTCTCCCTCTGGATCAAGGCGGGGTACAACTTGCACAAATTGATCAGAAATTAGTGCAAATGGGAGAACATTCTAAAAAAGATGTTCAAATGTTTCCAGAGATTGGGGAACAGCCCACAGCTTGGCTTGCAGATGCAAACTGAGTCATACACACCACAGAACTCCCTCAAGCCAAAAAAAGAGCTGGATTTCTCAGCCACAGACATCCCTAGCTGCCTTGAGCATGCTCACAGAAAAGCAGAATAGATAGATAGATTACAAACAAACAAACTTTACTTTATTATATAGCTAGGGGCTGACAACTTTATTATAGAACCTGAGGGGGTGGGTGTATGTGTAAGGGGGGGGGGAAGTTATCAAATTGTTCAATGCTCCCTTCAACTTATTGTCTGGAGAAGGATTGTCATCTGAGAATACAAGTCAGCCCTCTGTGCTATGTGGTTTCCCACTGCAGTTTCTAAAACAACATTTTTGATGTTAAAGTAACTTCAAACTTGCTGCTTCTTATATTTAGCCTGGCAAAGGGTTTTCTGCAATGTGTGTTGCAGAGGGAGAAAACAACAACAAGAACAACACAGAGGTGTTTTTTATTTTTAGTGCCAGTCCTGCTGAGAGCAGTTCTTCAAAGCTGGAACTCATCAAATTAGAAGAATAAAATAACCTGAGGTCAGCTGTGGGCCAAGAGAGATGGAGTGGCCAGGCTTTGATTTCAGCTCCATGTGAAATTGCTGCTGATATAGTTACAGTGAGCTAATCAAGAACTCGCCGGTAGGAAAGGGCGATGGTGCATTTTTGATTAAACTTAATCAGTTATTCTGTTTATGTTCCCCCCACCACCAAAAAAGGAGCAAGATGGGGTGTGGGAGGTGAGAAAGAAAAAAAAGTGGCAAGTGTTCATTACCATTCACCCCCAGAAGGTGAAAAATTCTTTGACTCTAGCTCCGAATATTTGCAAGTGCCTTTGGGACCTCGACTTAAGCAACCCCATAGCAAACAACAGCACTCAAAATTACAGTCTAATAAAGGATGTGGGAGGAAGATAGAAGGCGAGAAAATGTTACGCCTAATGCTGGATTTACAAATTTGGCTTCAGGGTCCCTGAGGAAATAAGCCTACATTTTCCCCCCATATGCAAAAGCTCAGGATATTTGAAAACATATATATCTGCAGGGAAGACATTCAGAATAAAAGCTTAAGTGATTTCAGAGTGCAGGTCCTTTTCCTAAATGTGAACCGCAGGTCTCTTTCAAAAGTCCCATTCAATGCATTGAATAAAAAGCAACTTTATCATGCGGTTGGATTTTTGGCTCTGGAATTGGAGAGCATCCCATGATCTTTAAGAGCAATGGGAAGAAAGCATGCTATGGCAGAACCCAGCGGAGGATGTTGGCACCGATTTCAGAGGGGCTTTAAATGCATTCTGGGTTTCAGTCATAATCAACCAGAACCCTAAAAGAGCTCTCCAAGGTGAAGACCAACCCCAGAAGAGCAAATCCTTTAGAACCTTTCATGGGAGCAATTCTAAGCTACCCAGGAGGGGTCATAGCTCAGTGGCAGAGTGCACACTTTGCACGCAGAAGGTCCCAGGTTCAGTTCCCAGCATCTCCAGGTAAGACTGGAAAACGTCCTGCCTGAAACCCTGGAAAGTTGCTGCCAGTTGACAATAATGGGTTTAGATGGAGCAATGGCTCAGTATGGCAGCTACATATATTACTATGGCCTTTGGAAATATCACTCCACTTGCTCAAAGAGAGAGAGAGAGAGAGAGAGAAATCCACTGGTGGGATGACATGCATGCGTCTTGGTTCCACTGTTAGAGTCCTGCCAGCATTGGGGGGGAAATTGGGTGTGTCAGTGTTAAGTATGGATCTGCAGGATCTACAGTCCCTTCATTTCTGTGACATGCCCAGAAAGAGTGCCCAATACTATACTACCCATGGTGCTAGTGTGGTTATTTTCTACCCTTCAGTGTCATCTCCTGCCCTGGCCACAGCAGTGGTTGTGGATGTGGATGCTCTGCCAGGGATCTTTAAGCCTGTACCATTGTCACATATGTCACATTGCTCCGCATGGGGCTTTTGAGCTACCTCTACCCTGTGCTAATCCCTTTAGTTGACATGGATTATCAGTGATCGTAATGAGGATTATCCCCTTTCTGAACATGTGTTTTAGATCAAGGAGCTGTATAAGAGACTGTGTAAGAGTGAACCACTCTTAATGGCCTGGGTGAACAAGCAGGCTGGTGCCAAAGTAATAGTAAAGTTGGTGCCAGGCATACCTCTTCGGGGTGGTGTTCCAAAGTCAGGGCACCATCACAGAGAAGGCCCTATTTCATGTCAACACCTGATGGGCTTCTCCCAGTGTGGAACAATGAGACACATTACCAACCTGTCTTAGATCTCCCCCACAAATCTAAGACTATGGACAGCTTGGCACAGGGAGAGGCATTCCTTCAGATACATTGGTTCCAACTCATTTAGGACATTGTAAGTCAACTCCAGCACCTTGAATTCAGCCCAGGAACAGATAGGCAACTAATGAAGCTCCATCAGGATTAGTAGTTTATGATTTCTAACAGCTTTGCCTGGTAGCATCCTGGCTGTTGCATTCTGTACTACCTGTAACTTCCATATCAACTTAGAGGGTAGCCCCACCTAAAGCACACTGCAATCATCAAAATGCAAAGTGCCCACAGCATGGTTCACTGTGGCTAAGCCATCTCTGTCCAGGAAAGGTTGTAGCTGGAACACCTGTTGAACTTGGGGAAAGGCACTCCATGCCATTCAGGCCATTTAGGCCTCCAGGGCCAAGGTTGGAACTAGGCTACACATCTGCTCTTTCAAGGGAAGTGCAACCCCATCTAGATCAGACCATTTCCCAAGTTCCTGGACCCAAGAAACAACACGCATGCATGTTCTTCAAGTCAATCTAGGTTTATTGGCAGTCATTTAAACCATTACTGCTCCCAAGGCCCTGATCCAATACTTGCATAGCCTCCCCTGACTCAGATGACAAGGAGAAATAGAGCTGCATAACATCAGCATACTGCTGAAGCCTCACCCCACATTCCTTGATGGTCTCTCCCAGGGATTTCATATAGATATTAAATAAAAAGCATGGAGGGCAGAATGGAACCCAGTTGCACAATTGCCATGGGGTTAAGCCAAAGTCTTCCAATGCCACTTTCTGGAAATGATCTTGCACATAGGAATGGAACCACAATTTCACTGTGCCCCTGACCCACAATTTGATCCAGCAGGATGCCATGGCTGATAATCACCAAGAGGTCCAGGAGAAATGTGCTGCCTGAAGTGCTCCTGTTCAAGGTCCCAGCCAATCAGCCATGGCTTTTTCCAGGATATGCCATTCCATTCCCATCTCCCCTGGTTTTCCATTCTTCTCCCCAACAGATATTCAGTGTGGATACAGGATCTGCCTTTCACGAGATGAAGGGCTCCACTCACAGAAGGTCCTTCTGGTCGATTTCCCTCCCATCCCCTGCCATACAACACCCCATCCATCAGAGTCTCCTGACTCTCTGAGCAGTATTTTCAGCAGGCTGGAGGAGCTGCCATGGGAAGGCAAGCACAGGATGCTCACCTCTGCCAATGCAAGCCAAAGTGTTCTGTAGCAACAGAGTATGCTCAAACCTCATTGGGCTGTTTTGGACCATTCCCTCCTCCAGAGCATTTCTCCCCTAAGTTTTCTTTTTAACCTCTATAGACCATGGAGTTCCCCCAGCCTGCTGATACCATCCTTCTGTGAATGGGTGGTACAGTTTTAGCTGCATAAGAAGCAGTACTTGGGCAATTGAAATTGCATTTAGTAGATGTGGACTGGGATTATGATGATTAGGCCACTTTTACTTGCTTGGACAGGTGCTCCAAGTCATACCCACTGGTGTCTGAATGATACGGCAAGTCTATCTCAAGGGCTGGCCCTCCCATGAAAGTGTACTTCGACCAGTTTGTTTGAAAAGGAAAATAAAGAAGCAAGCATGTCAGCTTGTTATGCTTCATTGAAGCAAACCAAATTTGCTTGTATACATAAGGAGACTTGTCTACTCTGGGGCCCGCTTACCAATTTAAAAAAGCTTGTGGAGAGACTTTGAGGTGGGAGTACAGTGCCATGGCTAATTTTTATTAGAGGAGCTTCTCACCCCTTATTAAAAGGGACTCGCGTAGTCAGGGAGAATGGTTCTAATTGGGTACATACAAATTGCTCAGGGTAGAGCCTTCTGCAACTGAAGCATAGCATTTAGCATCCTGCTGCTATCTGTTGAGGCATTGCAGAAAGAGAGCAGCAGGACGCTGGGCTGTTTAAAGGCTCCATTTCATTTCTCTCAGTCCAGAACTTTCAGACAAAAGCCTCATTCACCAATCACAGTTGCTTAATTATTAGAGAGCATGTCTGGGATGAAGGGAAAGTGGAAGATCCCAGGCATGGTGAGTGGGAAAGCTTTAAACAAAATGAATGCTTTTTTTTTTAAAGAGAGGTTGAAAAATATATTTCAACAAGGATAACAACAAGGGTTGGCTTTTGGTGTATGTGAGTGTGTGTGTGTGTGTGTGTGTGTGAGTGTGTGTGTGTGTGTGTGTGAGAGAGAGAGTTTTGAAGGTAGGAAATACTACTTCCTTATGAAAAACTATTAACTGCTAACCATATTTTGAGGCGGTCCTTTTTGAGCTGCCTGTGTCACAAAAGTAAATGCAGTGTGGAAGGAAAGATCTTAGGAGGCCAAAAAGAGGAGGCCATTTGATGGCAATGGGTAAAGTGGGGATTTATTGGCTTCTGGCAAAACTACAGCAACCTGGTAAGGCTACATCTGTAGACAGGGTGGTCAACAAGGCAGTATTTTCATAGTTGGCTGCCATGTATTCTCAGGCTGCACTTTCAGGGCGGAGAATGTGGCTTTTTGTCACGCTGGAACTCTGCTAACAGCTTTAGAAATTGATGAACCATTGTTTTGTTCCCTCCCATACATGGTCCTATGGAAACCCCGTATAGATGTGGTGCTCATGGTACAAGTCCTCTTCTCACATCACACTGCTGGGTGAATGCTTAAGATCTTTCAAGTGTACAAACCTGCAGATTGAAGCACGAATGAGATTTGCGTTTACAAACTGGTATAGCAAGCAGCACTGCCTTCCCTAGTCTTGCGCCCTCCAGATGTGTTGGACTACAACTCCCAGCATGCCTCATAGCCATGCCAGCTGAACACTTCTCTGATAGCCATGCCCACCCATCCATCTGCATATTTGGTAGCAGTCAGAAATGAGGCGTACACATGTATATGTGTCGGGCTCCTTCACATGAGTGGAGATTTTGGTTGTCCAGGAGTCTCACTCTCTTGGAAGAGCTCTGTGCCCCAGGCTCCTACCTGCTCCTTTCAGACCGCTGCCAAACCCCATGGGTGTGCTAGTGACCAAGGAATGCAGCTACCAGGCAGAATCCACTCCCTCCTCCTGTGTTCGAGCCTCATGTCTTCCTTGTGGACTTCCAAGAGGCATCTGGTTGGCCCATATGGGATACCGGTCGTTGGACCAATTGGGATCTTCTTTGATCCAATGCAGTTGGGATCTTCTTTTGTTTTGGGATACTTGTGTTTTTGAACTATGGAGGGTGCTTCGATTTCTCATGGGTTTCTCTAGCAGACCATTTACAAACTGTCTCTTGTTATCTGTTATTATTTGTACCTACAAAACTCTATGCATCATACTGAAGCGGTTGCCTTTTAATAGCTCCGTCTCAGTCAGGCTTCCTGCTCCTGTTCCGCTCCTGCAATATAATTTTGTCATTACCTCTGTATACCTGGCCTTTGCTCTCTAACTGATATAAGATAAAACTCTTGTTAAAACAAAAGATAAAAGGCAGGACCCCAATTCTTAGTCAAAGAATAACAATAAAGGGGAAGAGAAGAGAAAGAGAGAGATTGAGATCAAATCCTTAGACTGTAATGACAAGTTCTTCGATCGGTTTGGGAAAAGCCAATAAAACTACAAAAGATGTTAGAGAGGAAATGGTCAACGATGTTATTAATTTATAAAACATCCCCATAACCCAGGGTCTATTATCAGGAGCTTTACACAGCCCTGATAATAACTTTGTCTGGCAGCCTTATAAAATGTGACCTGTGTATCTCAAATCCTAGGAAATGTAAGAAAAGAGGAATGAACCTGTATAGGAAGCTGGGACTATTTGCTCGGATACATACACTTTTGCAGTCAGCCTGCTCTGTGGCTGTGGAACATTGCAGTTTAGATTACATGGGCCAATTCGTGGCTGTGCATAAATCTTTCTCCCCCACTGCCCCTTTCATCAGACCTTGGTTTCCAATAAAGATAAAGTGGAAGAACTGGTGACATCCTGTGGTGGTGGGCACAACACTGAATTTCATGTGTGCACTGTACATACTAAACCTACAGTTACGAGGTGGTCCAAGGGATTTTTCTCCATCATTTCTTCTATTAAAAAGAATCCTTCTGTATAGGTAAAATCTGCATCAAGACTCTAGAAAGCATAGAACCTATCTCACACTTTCTAAGTGGGTCCAGAAGAAAGTCCCTGGATATGACATTCCATGTACAGGTAAAACAAGATGGTGGCTCTCATGGGCTCATCCAAAGAGATTCTCTGATATGGTAAGGGGCAGGCCCCCTCTGCCTTCCTCCCTGTAATTTAAGTTCTGCTCTGGACTTTACAGGCAATCCAAAGCAATTCCAAGTAAAAAGAAAATAACCTTGGGAATTACACAAGGCCATTAACCTTTGTTCACATTTTACTCTTTCACCTGATTACAAATCCGTGAGATTCTTAACACAATTGATTACAACCCATGTGTGTTGACCTTTTGAGGCTTGGACCAAGTCTAACTCCAAAATGAGTAGGAAAAGAAAGAGTAATGTTAGTTATTAACTGGACTGATGTTTCACTTGTTTGGATGGGGAAGCTAATTGTGTCTTTTCCTTCTGACAGCCATTAGTGATCATGGAATTTTCATTTTTAATCATCTATGTAAGCTGATGACAAGTGTCATGCCAAAAGAAGATCATGCATTTGCCATTTTGCATCTCTTTTGGCCCAGTCCAATGCTCCATGAAACATATATATATAAAACATGTATATCAATAAACAAATGTATGCTTTTTTATTTATTTAGAATTCTTTTTTCTAATGGCTGAGGAAAAATGGAAATGTACCCCATTCTCAGACAACAAAGTTGTAGATAGGGGGAGCTGGCATTTGGATGATTTGGGGTAGAAATAAAAAAGGGATCAAAAAATCAGTGGTGTCTTTACTGTTGGCAGCAATTGCACTCATGCCCCGTGATCTGCCACCAACCAGGATGCTGAGGCAGGAAACATGTTCTACTCAGTCAGGAATTAAGAATGAGACTGTTCTTAGATTAATAAAGACTGATGGTATTAAATATCATGTAAAGGATCAGCAACAAGACTTAGCTGGTGTGGTGTAGTGGCTAAAGTGTTGGACTGGGAGCCAGGAGATCTGGGTTCTAGTCTCCACTCAGCTATGGAAATCCACTGGGTGACTCTGGGCCAGTCACAGACTCTCAGCCCAACCTACCTCACAGGGTTGTTGTGAGGATAAAATAGAGAGGAGGAGGAGGATTATGTATGCTGCCATGGGTTTCTTGGAGGAAAAAAGGCGGGATATAAATGCAATAAATAAATAAAGTCCACCTAAATGGGCCTCCTGTCACTTAAAGCAACAGCCAAGTGGGCAATGCCCTGCTCTGTATGAGTTTCCGTCATCTGCTTTGGGTGATGGCTCAGGTGAGGAGGCACAATGTAGGATAGATGACTGCATCAGGAGCAATTTTAGTGCCAGCACCACAAGTACCAGCCCAGAACTTGGAGTGGTTTCAGGACCACAGAGAGCAATCCTGTAGCTAGGGTACTGACGGGCTCTCCCAGCATTGTAGGGCCAACTCTTACATGTATTTTACCCCAAAATATGCATCTTTAATGTGAATTTTGAAGGTGCATTGCACAATTGGGAGAAATGTGCAATCCAAAAGATAACTGCATTCTGATACACACGAGTCTAGGAGCTGTGGATTGGATCAATTTGCATCAAAATGGGACTAAATAAAATCTTCAAGCAGCCCTATTCCTTACCTCTTGATCATAAACCTGAAAGCATCATCAAATGGTCCCATTTATTGTAGCATAACGACAGTAAGACACAGCATGCTGCCTCAGACTCTTCCTCTGCTACCCAAAAAAGATATGCTAATTGCATTCATAACAATGACTCCACCTGTCAATGTGAGACAGAGGAAGCTGGTTGGCAAGAGGAACTAAAGGAAGATCACAGTATTATTCTTCATGGGTCTGGCTTGGTTTAGACATTTATAGGGATAGTGCTCCAGTTCGCATGGAGCATGGTGGGATGCACTTTCTCCCCTTTACATTGAGCATAATGCAATGTGTGACACGAGCATTCCATGCAATAGGCACATATATATGATGACCTAATTTGTGCAATTCTTCCCCCTCCAAAAGCAGGGAAAGATTGCACCGTATGTGCGACCATGTCTGTAGGCCCACAACTCAGGAAAAAAAGTTGGAGTTCAATATTAAACCTGCAAAGCTTCTGCAACACGTCCAACTTTTTCCCATCCATCTTTCCTGACATTACCAAGATACAAGTTTCTTCAGTCTCTCTTCTTCTTCTTTTTGGTGGCCATTTCTTTCCCACGAGTTTTAAAACATGAATAAGAAAATGTTAACTTCTGTTGCAGGCCATAGAATATTCTCTTTGCTATAAAGGGGAAAGGAGAGCAGCAGAACACAGAATGCTAGGAATTATGGATTGGGGAGAGGAGGACTTTGGAGCCAGGATGACATTTTCTTTGGTAAATGTAGCATTTGACTTCCAGAAATTGTGACATTTTAGTCTGGCGCGGGCTGAGAGAAATGTTAGTAATCAGTTGAGAAATGGCTTTGAGGTTTGTTTCAAATTGCCTTGGCTTCGGCATTTGCAGCAAGATCAGGGGGAAAATGTAGATAGAATGGCTGAACTCACTTCTGGAAACATTAGTTCAAATTGAAGAACTAGTGTGTGGTAGCCAAATGCAAAATTGGAAGCTGTAAGGACTGCTTAGTGTAGAAAAATAACAGATTTATTGGAATACTGTTTGAAGATACAAGACACAAACCCAGATAGAAATCTAAAGACTGCTTCATGCATTCCATTTTTAGCTATACATCCAATAGGTTTTGAATGCATACCTAATACTGTGACTCCCACAAGCATAAGTTGTACATGTACACATACAGTGAGCTGTGATTGGCTGCAGCTAAATGTATATTTGGTGGCAACAGAGATGTCAAGCAACAAGCAAGCTCCAGTTTATGGCTGGAGGACTTGCTTGATGGATCACAAATTATCCAGGCCTACTAGAATTGTATTGTCTCTGTGATCCACCTCACCCAGGATTGGCTAATCCACTGCTCTTTAATGGGTGTGTCACAACCCATGACTGTTCAAAGTTGAATGGAAGCAATGGCAGCATTCCATAGCAAGGCCTCCTCCATCACCTTGGACCAACTGCTATTTGTCTCATCCCCTTAAGGGTCAAGCATTGCAAGGGAGAAGGGTCGATTTATCTGGGGCTCAGAGATCCAAAGGAACCCAGACCGAACTGCAAGCCCATTACCACAAAAGAGAGAAAATTAAGGCTAAATGGCAGATCATGTTTGAGAATATTTGTGGAAACTTATTTTTCAGTATCTATGTATCTATTCTCCAGTTCTTGTGAAATTTTCTGGAGTCAATCAGAAGCAGTGTTCCAGAAGGACAAGACACATCCTGAGGAACGAGTTGCTCACTCAGGCCCTTTTCTAGAACAGTGTGCTTGTGTAGGTAAACTATGGCTTGTGGAATAGAATCCAATATTGCTCTTATGTGGAGTAGACCCATTGAAATGAATGGGACACAAGTCAGTCATGACTAACTTAAGTTAATGGATCTACTCTATGTAGGACTAAAGTTGGATACTACCTGTAGTATGAGAGATAGAGAAAATGTGTTTCCCTATTTGATATGTTCTCAAAACAAACAAACAAAACTACTATCCCAGGGAGAGACACGGCTGGCAGAAAGGAAAAAGCATCATAAGGATTGAGAACATTAATCCCAGGCACTGTGAGAGCCAGTGCTGCTGCCAACCCAAAAGTTACAAAATAGTCAACAAGTTTTGTAGTACTCTTCTACAGGTTGGATATTATGTTAAACAAAATAGCCCCGCAGAAAATTTAAATTGATTTAATTTCTTTTCCCTCCATGTCCCTTTTATATCCTGTTTCTTAGCGAACAAGCCATTATTTTAAATGGTAAACCTCCCTGAGTACTTCAACAGAAAAGTGGCATACAAATATAGCCAATAAACACAGAACCAATTAACATTTCAATTTCCTTTTTTTTTTTTAAAAAAAAAAAAGGAAGGTTTTTTAGAGATGGTGAAAGCACGGTGAAAGAGTAGGAGAAAGAGACTTTAAAAGATTCCTCTACAGTGCAGTTCTGCATATGTCTACTCAGAAGCAAGTGCCATTGAATCCATGGTGTCTTATTCCCAGGTAAGTGGGTATAAGATTGCAGCCTTAGGACTTCTGCATGCCTGTGGTCTATCCTAAACCTCTTATGATGGTAGTTATGATGTACGAGTCCTGTGCAAGCCACTATGGGCTTGTTCTAAGTAATACGTGGAGGTCAGTACATGCACATTGCTGGCTGGGGGATGCTGGGAGTTGTAGCACTTTTTTCTGACTGAACATGCACAGGGTTGCGCCCTAAGCCTTCCAGTTTATAAAGAACATTCAGCTTCTTTTCTTGGTATGTGAACCGCCCAGAGAGCTTCGGCTATTGGGCGGTATAGAAATGTAATAAATAAATAAATAAATAAATAATATGTGTCAGCATAGAGCCCTTCAGTTCCTGTCACCTCTTCTCTTTGAACTCCTAGACTGACCATTTGTGTTTTCCATATGGCACGAAATGGTTTCAGATTTCAAATCATTTCCATTCTGTGGTGTGGGGATAGGCTGTCAGATCCCCCACTTCTACCTGTACCTTGTCATTCCATCTGCCCAGTAGTACAGCATTTGTATGCATATTGTTCAGTTGCAAGATCAAATATTTCATGAAAGGCACTGTAAAATGATAGGGTTATTTGTATGGTGTTCTGTGATCTTGTATCTCACACTGCTGATGATAATTTACTATAGCAAAGCTAGGAAGCTTGTGTTATAATCTAACATTGCTGTTGAGAGTCCTCATTGTCTATATAATCTTTACACAGAAATGCATAGATTATATTGTACTCCTTGCATTTTATGATCATTGGTCCCCTATGTAGGGATGAACAGATGACTCTATTTCTGTTCCATGTCATTTTCACATGTGATCACTCATAAAGGTGTTCCATCCCATTTCTGCATTAATCTGTTACCTTAAAAAAAATCCAAAGGAAAACTCATATTTAAATACATATTTAAATAAAAGGGTTAAACATTTTTTTTCTCAAACCGTACATTTCTAAATGTGTTTTTTTTCTCAACTTATGCATTTTTAAAAATATATCTTGATGCTTTTTTTAGCCATGAACTGTGTTGCAACATTCAGAGAAGTGCAAAATCTGATGGGTACATACCGGAGGTGCCCATCAGGTCACTTAGTATTGAAATTTGCAAGATCAAATGCCTAGAGCATCCCTTGCCCTATGCTTACACTTCCCTCCTCTATACCAGCATTCTCCAACCTGGTGCAATCCACATGCTTTTGACTAGAACTCCTATCATTCCAGATTATTGGTCTTGCTACCTGGGACTCATAGTTGTCATACTCCAAAACATCTGGAGCATGGCAGGTTAGGGAAGGCTGCTCTCTCTCTCTCTCTCTCTCTCTCTCTCTCTCTCTCTCTCTCTCTCTCTCTCTCTCTATTCTGGACAACACTATTGTAATATATACTAATGTATACTATATAATGTATAATATTATTAGTATACATTATAATGTATACTAATGTATAGGCTTACATTATTAGAATATAAGCCTATGTGGCAGAATTTTGCTATTTTATTTATTTATTTATTTATTTATTGCATTTTTATACTGCCCAATAGCCGAAGCTCTCCAGGCAGTTCACAAAAATTAAAACCATAATAAAACAACCAACAGGTTAAAAGCACAAATACAAAATACAGTATAAAAAGCACAACCAGGATAAGAACCACGCAGCAAAATTGATATAAAATTAAAATACAGAGTTAAAACAGTAAAATTTAAGTTAAAATTAAGTGTTAAAATACTGAGAGAATAAAAAGGTCTTCAGCTGGCGACGAAAGGAGTACAGTGTAGGCGCCAGGCGGACCTCTCTGGGGAGCTCATTCCACAACCAGGGTGCCACAGCGGAGAAAGCCCTCCTCCTAGTAGCCACCTGCCTCACTTCCTTTGGCAGGAGTTCACGGAGAAGGGCCCCTGTAGATGATCTTAAGGCTCACAGAGAAGGGCCCCTGTAGATGATGATTTTATTGTTTTACTCTGTACAGCACCATGTACACTGATGGTGCTATATAAATAATAATAATAATAATAATAATAATAATAATAATAATAATAATAATAATAATGCCATGTATCTGATGAAGCTGTCTCTAGACCACAAAGATTTATGCCACAATAAACCTAACAAAGGTGCCATAAGATTCTTTGTCATTTTTGATGCATGCAGACCGCCTTTCTGGGTGTGGATTTATGCAAGGAGCTAGGACAATCCTTGATGAAAAAGTATGTCCCTTAAAATAAAAGACATCACAAACTTAATTTGTAAATCCAGGATAGAAGAGGTATGATGGATTGCAAATTGACCTCAAAAAAGAAGGGTGAGTGGAACATCACAAGTTTCAATGTCTCTCTTTTTTTAAAAAATGAAGGATTAATAGAAGGGATGACATAAATGGATTTGCATGTTGAAAAAGATGTACCTGCCAAACTTCTGTCCATTGTACTTCACTTAAAAGTACAAGATCTGTGTCTATTAAAAAAAAAAAAAAAAGCTAGCCTGGTCAACTTATTTTAGTGCTTTGTTGCATGGATAATGCATTTTAATTCCACCTCGACCCACCCTGTCCAAAGCATTCAATATTGATACTGTAAGTCTGCAATCCAAAACACACTTACCTGGGAGTAAGTCCCCTTGAATGGAATGGGGTCTACTTTTGAGTAGACATGTATAGGATTGCACTGTAAATAAAGTAGCTTTGAATGCTCAAATATTAAGGATCACATTGAGATACCAGTCATGTAAATTGCAACTGGTGGCCATCTTAACAGATCAGGGGCATAAAAGGATCATGGCTCATATAAGTTCCATAAACTAGAAGATGTGGTACTTACCCTTAGACATTTCCAAAAGTGGCTCCGAGCTGAGGAGTTGAACAGCCCCAGCTTGGTTACTGCAGATCATTGTACTGTGTAGGCAAGGCTCGGTGGATGGTTTTTTTAAGATCTCTTCTACAGAGAAAGACAAAATGGGCCTCTCCTGGTTCTGAGCTTCCTTTGAACTGCTCATCTTTATTCCATGATGAGGGTGGAAACTCAGCATCAAATGTATGTATGATGGTAAGTAAAATATAGGCGGTATATTTCACACTCTTTCTGCTGTTCATTGTATGCAAGGGAAAGACAAGTAGGATTTCCTCTCCTTGCTGACACCAACTCAGATTCATTCAAAAGGCAGAAGGAAGAATGAAGCCCATGTTCTCTTTCTGATCCCTGAAATCCACTACAAGGTTTAGAAAAAGTCTTGTGTTGTAAGCAACAGTGTGACTACGAAACAGAAATAGCATCTCTACCAAAACAATACCCCCCTGCTCACTGCTGTTTGAAGTTTTAAGGATCTTCATATATCCACTCGCATTACAATCCCCAAAAGAGATGTATTCTTCTCAGCAGATCCAAGATCTTGCTAGAAAGGCCCAATAAAGAGTAGCTTGATATGATATGGGTAGGAAAGGAAATCCCAATCAATACTTTCCTTTGTTGTCTTTCCCAAGAGATCAGCATACAACCACCAGCATTTTCTTGTTGGATCAATAGGAGCTCCAGGACTTTGAAGGAGAAAATCTGGCTAAATTCTATTCTTTATGGTTATTTGGAAAATATTTGAGAGACTTGAGCATAAATAATAATAATAATAAACTTCTTGGAGCCACCATAGTTATCTTTTCTGCAACTATTTAAGGATTTTATCTTCTGTAAATTTTAGAATGCAGTGAAAAGCTCCCAGATTGTTGCATTACAACCAGCATTTGACAAAATGGAAATTACAAAAAGAAAAAGAAATCAAGAAACACATTTCTGTTTTCTCAATCCTCTTTTCAGTAATAGAACAGATCCGGTTGATAAACATCCCAACTATTAGGTCTTCTGCACCATGTCGGCTCCACCAAGAAGAATGTCAGGGATCCATCTTTTTCTCTCTCTCCTTTTGATTTCTGTTGATACTTAATTTAAACTTAATAAATACTGCACTGTAAAAAGAATATGTTAAAAAAATCTATAAATTCTCCTAAGTTTTCACTTCCTTTTTCAATGTTACCTTCCTGATTGAATTTTTTGGCTTATTTCCCCACTTCGGTGCCTTTTGCTACCTTTATCCTGCAGTTGTACTCACAGACTGTTCCGTATTTGTCCAATTACCTGACAATTGTTAAGCTGATATACCATCATATGATCCTTTGAAAAGCTCAGGCTGAAATTACTGTGTAACCAGATGGCAATAAAACGCACCTGATAAGCTGAAAGATGCTTGGCTTTTTCCAAGGACTGGTGAAGCAGCTGTTCTGGGAATGAAAAGTTGGTGGAGCTTCAACATATTACAGTAGGCATATCAGGGTGTTTGTAATTATCTAACTGTACAGTCCTATGTATGTTTTCTCAGAGGTAATTCTCGCTATGTACAGTAGGGCTTTCCATAGGTGTGCACAAGATTGTAACCTAATAGTACCAACCTATCCATGTTTATTTCTACAAGTGGTGGAGACCCTGTGGCCCTATAGATGTTGCTGGACTACAGACCCCATCACCCCTAATCATGCTGGCTGGGGCTGATGGGAATTGGAGTCCAACAACAACTGGACGGCCACAGGTTCCCCACCCCTGGCTTATAGGAAAATAGGAAGCTGCCTTATACTGAGTCAGACCAGTGGCCTATCTAGCTCAGTATTGTCTACACTGGTGGGCAGCAGCTCTTTGGGGTTTTAAGCAGGGGTCTTTCCCAGATAAACTTGGAGATAGTCCCGAAAACCTTTGGTAGGTAAAGCAGGTGCTTTAACACTGAGCTACAGCCCTTTCCCCAGAAGGCTGCAGTCATCTACACATCTTTCCAGAGATGAAGCCCCATTGAACACAGGAACATTACTTCTGCATAAACATGTACCCAAGGTACACTTTGAACGTACTATCAAATTTCTTCCCTGGGAGGCAAGACAGGCCATCTTTCAAACTGATAAGCATAGTAGAGCTTATCAGTGCTTTTGAAGATAATTTCATTTGGAAATTTATGGTTTAGCTAATCTTCAAAGCCTTGTGACATTAACAGCTTAAGCCTAGGCATGTTGACTCAAAGTAAGTCCCATCGAGTTCAGTGGGAGTTACTTGGGAATGACTCCCGGATATAGTATTGCAGCCTAAAATTCCTGGGAGCCCCTTGACAAACTATATTTAATAATGATGATGATTTTAACCCCAGGGCACTTATAAATAATTGTAAATACAGTAAATTAAAACATAACCAAGCAAGCAAAGAATGAAAACAACTCATAAATAAATGGTAAAAACCAATAGGGACAACAATGGTAGAGAACAATCCTATGGTCTGGGTACATGTTCCCCCCCTTTTTCTTTTTTTTAAAGTTGTAAATGTGAAGGATTGCATTTACAGCTAAATGGGGGGGAACAAGGGGGGGTTCTCTCTCCCTCACAGAATATCCAATCCCCCCTTAATTTTTTTTAAATAAGGGTCCGCAGAGGCGCAGAGCCTCACTCCGAGCTAAAAAAGTCGGGGAAAGTGCCCAACTTTTTTTAGAGTGGAGCTTTGGGGCTTTGCCCCTGGATCACTTTGGAGTGGCAGCTGCATCATGGAGATCACCTGCCGCCACTCCGAAGCTACCATGGGGAAAGCGCCTGTCTAGACAGTGGCTGGCCCCTCCCAGGAACCTCAGCCTCATGGAGGGGGGGAATGAGAGGCACTTCGGGGGTGTAGCAGATGGCACGAAGGAGAAGATATGGGTCCAAAGCCCTCTCAGCCCCCAACAATGTTCCGAATGTAGGGGACTTGTGTCACTTCTTCACTTTTGCAACTTGCTTGGTTGCCTGCCTCTCACTGGCCTAGCCAATGGTATTAATGAGAAAGAGAAGTGCTAGCAATGAGGAGGTGGAAGAGGAGGAGGAGCAGCAGCAGCTAGTGACAATGGTGGTGAGAAGGTAGGTACTCTGAGGGAGGTGGGCCTTTGAAAGTGTCTTGCCCAAGGGGCCTCAAAGCCTGGAGATGGCACTGCTGGGAAGTCAACATTTGAAATTTCCCACAGTGTCCTAGAGCATCACTATGTTGAGTGCTCTGGGGGAAATTTAAAATGGTAGCTTGTAGCTGCCTAGCATGGGTAGCCCAGGGCAGGTGTCAATAGTGGTGGGCCCTCTGAAGAGGCTGGTGTCTCAGCTGCTGCCTTGAGATTCTGGGTGTTAACGTCCAGCCTGATAATTCTCCAGAAGCATCTCTGTGGCCATTACTGTCTTTGAACAAGACACATCTCTAGTCAATGACTATTAGGATGTCTTACTTTGCAGATTACAGACCTGTATTGGAAGGATTGCTCAACCCAAGTCCAATTTCAAGAAAAAAAGTTTGTAAGGAGGCAGAGCCAACAGGGATCTTGAAATTGCCCTATAGTAGTTAACACCTGGAGAGTTAGACTGAGCAGTTACACAGGTCACCTGGTCATAGCCTGCCCCACTATGGTGTGATGGGTGTTGTTGTTGTTTATTCGTTCAGTCGTTTCCGACTCTTCGTGACTTCATGGACCAGCCCATGCCAGAGCTTGTTGTCGGCTGTCGCCACCCCTAGCTCCCCCAAGGTCAAGTGTGATGGGTAGCCTTTCTATTTAAATTATAGTAATTCTTTGTAAATTTGCATCTAGATATATGGGTTAGTGTATGCACATTTTATGCAAATCTTTGTCCCCTCTCTCTCTCTCTCTCTCTCTCTCTCTCTCTCTCTCTCTCTCTCTCTCTGTGTGTGTGTGTGTGTATGTGTGTGTGTATGATGCATTTCCTCTTTTTCAAGGTGGCCTAAGTGGCCACCATAATGGCAAGGCAACCTCACACAGCTTCAGGTTGAGGATTAGCTGTAGGTTCACGTCCTGACTAAAGGTCTCCTTCTTCTGTGCAGGAACTGGTAATGCTGACAGGGTCAAACTTTTTATGACTGTCAGCTCTCTGTTTAATTGAGGCTCTCTAAACTCACTCCCCCCTGTATCTTCCCTGGGAAGAGACTCAGTGTATGGACAGATGGGGAAGATATTCCCTCCTTCCCCAGGTCTGTAATCTGGGTTTACTCTCCTTTGTAGTACCTATTTTCTCTCCCTCCCTCCCTCCCTCTCTCCATCTCTCTCTCTCTCTCTGTTTCTTGACCTGTTGCAAAAGGCCAAGGATAATGACTACGCAGCTTAAGCCCCTTTGTTGATGTGTGTCGGTGACTCGTTTGATGTCTACCATGCTGCCTTTATCTCAGTCCTTTGGGAAACAAGGGAACTCATCTCCAGCTATAGGAAGCTGAAAATGGTTAGCATTGCAGACTTAGCCTCAATTCATATCCCTCCTTCTGGGTGCAGCTGCTGGAACTATAATTCAACATGGGCTAGGCTTGCCACTGAAATGTTCACCTCAAGACATATTCGAAGAATTTTTATATGGGGTGGGGAGGCTTCCTACAAAAGAAACTAAAGCATTTTTAAGAAAATTGTGGGGATTTTGTCAAGGTTAAAGTATGTTCTCAGAATACCCTGTGCCTGCTTACCCTACCCTGTGCCTGTTTGCATTCTCTTCCCCTCCTTATTGTTTTACTATGATTTTATTAGATTGTAAGCCTATGCGGCAGAGTCTTGCTATTTACTGTTTTACTCTGTACAGCACCATGTACATTGATGGTGCTATATAAATAATAATAATAATAATAAGAATAAGAATAAGAATGATTCCACATGTTTCTAGCATAGACTGAACATTTACTAGCAGTGACCATGTGCTAAATGAGTTGGGTGTGAATATTATTCTGTTTCTGTCAAACTTACTAGAAGTAGGAGTAGAAGAAGCCCTGCAGCCTCATCCTGTACATCAGTTATCATCTTTGACTGTTGGCCATGCTGGCTGGAGCTGATGGGAGCTGGAATTCAAGGACATCTGGTGGGCCATTGGTTCCCCACCACCTGATGCACATGTTTCTTTAGGAATAAATCCCACTGAGTTCTATGGAATTTAGGCTGTAATCCTATACACATTTGCCTAAGAGTAAGTTCCATTCAATGGTGGGATTTACTTCTGAGTAAACATGCTTAGGATTGCATTGTTACTCTCAAATAGGACCCAGTGTAGCATGATGATTGGAGTTCAGTTGAGGAGATTCATGTACAAATCCCTGCAAAGATTATTGGACAACCATGTGCCAGTCATGTTCTCTTGCAGGGTTGTTGTGAGGATAGAATCAGAAGGGGCTTTAGAGGTCCCTTAGGTGAGCCACTACTGTCCCACTACTGTGAAATATAAGGATTACACTACTGTGAAATATAAGGGCAATAATATTGGCTTCCCTTATAGGGTTCATTATGGAGTTAATGTATGCAAAGTGCATACATTAAGCTTCATTTTATTAGCTACAAAAGGAAGAGAATTGCCTCTTACTCCTGGGCTATCAGGGATTGTAGGACTGGAACCAGGAACACCATGGCTGATTCTAGATATCAGCTACCTAGGATTGCTTCTACTTTGGCTTTAGTCTAAAGCAATGTAGTGAAGCATGATGTTGTTGTACTGCAATTCCCATAATCCTTGACCATTGATTATGTTTACTCTGGACAAGGGGAGTTGCAGTCCAACAAGGTCTGGGGACCATAGGTTGGGAAACACTGGGCATGGAAGGGAGTAGAGATGTCCCACAGCAACTACTGCAATTGGCTGGCAGTATATGAACTGTTCATCTCTGGTATCTAAATTCTAGGAACCTAGTGTCCTTTGCTTGCTGTTCTTCAGGCTCCAGCTTCTAGGACAAGCCATGGATCTCAGGGACCTTGAGCAGCTGGAGGGTCTAGGTTTGAGTAGAGCCACATACATCCCCAGTCCAACAGGACACAACAGGAGGGACAGGCAAGTGGCAGAAAAGTTCTCTCCTGTCTTGTAGACAAAAATGGTAGCTAGCCAGGTACAGAAAAAGAGTCAAAGCTGGGAAGGATGACAGAGAGGCGACTCTTAGTAAGGCTGTCACTCCATAAAGACATGTCAGTTGATTGATTATATGAATTTGAGCTTATAATGATTGAATAATTTAGGATAACCTAGCTTCAGTTGTCCATACTCTGGTAACTTCCAAATTAGATTACTTCAATGCCCTCTACATGGGGCAGCCTTTGAAGATGGTCCGGAAGCTGCAGCTTGTGCAAAATATGGCACCAGATTGATAGCTGGAACAGGGAGGTTTGAGCATATAACACCGATTCTGGCCCGCTTGCATTGGCTGCCTATACGTTTCCGAGCCCAATTCAAGGTGCTGGTTTTAACAAGGCATGTGCTCCGCTCCGATTAGAAACGTAGAAGCAGGAGCGAATTGGCCTGCTCCGCCTTGCCCAGAGGCGGAGTAGAAGCGGACCGCGGACCCCTAGAAGCAAGGTGAAGAGAAGCGCCCATTTTCGGAGCGATCCTCTTTCCGCGGTCCGATCCGATCACCATCTTGAAACATTTCGCCCGTAGGATTGCATTGCGGAAAAGAAAGGGGGATAACTGTGTTGTTTTTGAAGCTATCTTTCTGAAAATTCTTGTGCTTAGAGAGTCGTGGATGGGGGTCATTTTGAGCCTACTCTCAGCTTTCTGCGTGGTGCGGCTCACGTGTTAGAATTTTTTAAAAAGTAGGGTAAAGGCGGGAAAAAGGTTACCTGTTTCGATTGCTGAGGGGCAGAGTCAACTCCCGGTCATGATCACATGATCCCAAAGTTGGAGGAGGGGATAGGCAAAACGGGTAACTTGGGATTCTGGGAACTTCTCTTTCTTAGTCTGAATGGACTTTTCCCAGTGTTTTTTTAAAACAGTAGCCCCACCAAAAGCACAAACACAACCTGAAATCATACTAACAGATAGGAAACACACAGCAGTGCTACCCACCCTAACTTTGGGGAACAACTGAAAAGATGTGGTGCAAGGGGATGAGCTCCCCTAGGGCATGCCATGTGGACATGCCCTCACTCTCTCCTGTACTTGGAGGGCCATCAGAGCCCTCCAAAGAGAGTAACCCGGTGGAGCAATGCCTATCATGAGTTGAAGTGAGAGCTTTACTCCTTAGAGCTCTCGTGGTGGAGCAATGGCTTTCATGAGTTGAACTGACAGCGTTGCTTCTTAAAAGACTGGTCACTAGGACCAGTCAAATTGGCAGCTGCTTCCCCCTCCCCTGGGCACATCCCCCTATTACTGGTAAAAGACAGATATAGCCTTTTTAAAAAAGTTCTTCTTGTTGTTTATTCAGCAACACTGCTGCTTTTAATTCCACCCCTCCTTCGTTTATTTATTTATTTATTTATTTATTCCATTTTATATGCATTACTGGCTTATCCTTGGCTCACTTCCTTATGCCCCCAGAAATGTCTGCTGCCTGCCTGCCTTCCCTCCCTCCTCCCCTGCCCGCCTCGCAGGGATGTTGTGTGTGTCTGGCTTTGACTCAGGGGAGAAGTCCTTCTGTTCCTGCGCTCACTTGGAGTTTTGGAAGTTCCAAATCCATTTTTCAAGTGTGGAAGAAGATTCATAGGTTTATCTCTACTCCCCAATTCATGGCATGTTGGGATTTCCTTTGAAATGGCCCCATTGAGCTGTCTGCAGGTTTAAGCCCCGCCAAAAAGCAGGGGATGATGGGATTGCCTTGTACCTTGGCATGATTGTGGGTCTAGATGGCATCTGTGAGTGTGCTCACTTCCCTTTTTTTTATCTGTCCAAATGTCAGAGAACAGTCCACGTCTGCAAATGGGGTGTTGGATTTTCATAAATTCCCCAAAGATCAGGGGATGATGGGACTGCCTTGAGTCTGGGCGTGCATGTGTATCCCTGGATAAGCTATCATGGTGGTGAGTTTGAGGTTTCTAACGTGCAAATTGACGGAGCTATCGAAAGGGGTGTGAATGGGGTGCCCGATTTTCATACATTCCCCAAAAATCAGGGGATGATGGGACTGCCTTGAGTCTGGGCGTGCGTGTGTATCCCTGGATAAGCTATCATGGTGGTGAGTTTGAGGTTTTTAACGTGCAAATTGACGGAGCTATCGAAAGGGGTGTGAATGGGGTGCCCGATTTTCATAAATTCCCCCAAAATCAGGGGATGATGGGACTGCCTTGAGTCTTGGCATGTGTGTGTATCCCTGGATAAGCTATCATGGTGGCGAGTGTGAGGTTTTTAACATGCAAATTGACGGAGCTATCGAAAGGGGTGTGAATGGGGTGTTGGATTTTCATAAATTCCCCAAAAATCAGGGGATGATGGGACTGCCTTGAGTCTGGGCGTGCGTGTATATCCCTGGATAAGCTATCATGGTGGTGAGTTTGAGGTTTTTAACGTGCAAATTGACGGAGCTATCGAAAGGGGTGTGAATGGGGTGCCAGATTTTCATAAATTCCCCCAAAATCAGGGGATGATGGGATTGCCTTGAGTCTTGGCGTGCGTGTGTATACCTCCATGAGGTGTCATGGTGCCAAACTTGAGGTTTCTAACTTTCACAGAAAAAAGTTGTATACTTTTTTTAGCTTAATGCTAGCCTATGGGGGAAAAAAAACGGAGCTCCGATTCAGATCCGGAGCTCCGCAGTGGAGCGGTGCAGACATGGGCGGAGTGGGGGCGGAGCGAAGCAGCTCGATCTGCAAATCGCAGATCTGGAAGAGAAGCAGAGCGGGGGGTCCGTGCACACCCCTTTTTTTTAACCTATAAAGCCCTGCATGGCTTGGGACCGCAATACCTGATGGAACGCCTCTCCTGACATGAACCTACCCGTACACTGCGCTCAACATCTAAGGTCCTCCTCTAAGTGCCTCCAAGCTTGGAGGATGGCAACAAGGGAGAGGGCCTTCTTGGTGGTGGCCCCCCCGACTGTGGAATGATCTCCCTGATGAGGCTCGTCTGGCGCCAACATTGTATCTTTTTGGCACCAGGTCAAGACTTTTCTCTTCTCCCAGGCATTTTAACAGCATTTAACAACGT
The DNA here is from genome assembly GCF_023053635.1 of Elgaria multicarinata webbii. Lineage (NCBI taxonomy): Eukaryota > Metazoa > Chordata > Lepidosauria > Squamata > Anguidae > Elgaria > Elgaria multicarinata. Next base: position 31,878,983 of record NC_086179.1, on the reverse strand, counting down.
TAAGTTTGTTTTTAATGGTCCCCAGAATTGTTTTTAAATGGATACTGTAGTTTTTATACTGTTGTTTTTATGTTTCTGATGGTTTTTTAAATTTTGTATACTTTTTAATGTTTACCATTTTAATCTGTTGTAAACCACCCAGAGAGCTTTTGCTGTGGGGCGGTATATAAATGTAATAAATAAATAAATAGATAAAAATAAATAATTTGCATGTATTTCCATATGGGAAAAGCCTGACTGCCCTGAAGAAAAACAAAATAAAACATTCTTCCTTTATTTTTAGATGATTCAGCTGTTACAGCAGACATTGTCTTATGAGAAGCACTTTCTCTTAGCTCTCACAAAGTAGTTTTATATGGACTAATAATTAATTTTTTTTAAGAAATAAAAATAGGGACACCATTGGGTACAACTGAGAGGTTTTTAATTGATTAACTGAGCAATTGATTAACTCCTGCAGATTTAGTAGTTCCTCTAGGCCAGCTTTCCCCAATGTGGTACCCTGGAGTGTTTTTTGACTGGAACTACCATCAGCACCAGCCAATGGGAGTTGTAGTCCAAAACAGTCGGGGGGCACCATGTTGGGGAAGGATGCTTTAACTAGTGCCTATGCTTCCTTAGGGTAAAATCCAATATAAGTCTGGCTTAGAGAAGACCCATTGAAATAAATGGGAGTTAAGCTAGTCATGACTAACTGAAGTCCCATTCATTTCAATGGGTGTACTCTAAGTAGGATTTTTGTTGGATTTTACCCTTAGTGAGGGTCAAGCTACACCTGATGTAGGCGATTCCATGATTAGATCTGCTTTTTACTTTTTATTTTATTAAAAAGAAAAAGGATTACCTCTTCCTTCCACTGGCTTTTGTAAGATAAGACATGAAGACCCCAGTCATGGGACTCCCATGTCATGTGTAGTTCATTGCAAGGGATGCCATATTTTGACAAACAGAGTGTTGTGTTCTGTTGGACCTTATGTTGTACTCAGGGCCAGTTTCTTTGACCTTTAACAGCTGGTGGCCATCTACTAGGCCGCTCTTTCAGCTTTCCTTTGGGATTTATTACCTCCATTGTCTCTGTAAATGTCCCGATGAGCCTGTAAATTAGAAATATTAATAGAATGGCACTGTGGGTTTAAACCAATAACATTTATTGTGCTTTTTATGGCATAATTATTATCAATTGACATTTAAGACAGTCTTGTAATCCATCAAGGTGAAATGGCCTCTGAAAGCTATTACTTCAAGATAAAATAATAACAATAATAATTATTGTGGGGAAGAAAGAAAGGGAGAGGGAGAGAAAGAGATGGAGAAAAAAGGTTATTGTTGTGAATCTAGATAATTGATTATTCATTATTGGCAATAGGATGGATTTTAACAACTTCAATTGTCAATAGGTAATGAGTTTAATTTCTGCTCAGTGTGGATTTTGCTCTTGCTTTGTTTTGCAAACAGTTGAGGAAACAGAAGGTGAATTTATTTGATTTGGGTCTCTTGCTCCATCCCTGCTATCTAATGTAGATCTGTTTCTAAAGGCTGCATTTTATAACCATCTTTATGAGGGTCGTTTGCTGATAATCAGCGTTTGTTCTACTCTTTCTGTATATGTTAATGCGTGAACGTATCAGATTTCAGAAATGATTTCCTGGAAAGAGAAAGAATCTGACCCTGCTGGCTGAGTATACTCTTGAACGCTGCACGTAGCAAACAAATTCAAGGCCTGCTGATTCATTTCTAAACACAGAGACTGTCAACACCTTGACACTGACAATTTAAAATACAAAGGGCATGCACTTGACAGTTGCACTGTGGTGTATCTAATGCTGTGGGCCATTGTAAACACTTGCACAATGCAAAACAATTCCAGAGAAGTAGATAAGCTCATATTTAAATGAATGGTTTATTTAGATTCCTTGGAGTCCTTAGAGAACTCCTGGGAGATGACTTTTAATTTCCAATCTCATTGTATTCTCCTAAGAACTATGTGAGGATGATTGGGTTGATTGATTAAGGCTGACCCAAAAGCATCTACGGGTTCATCCCCAGGGAGTACAGGTGGGGGATAAACTCATTTGGTTCACATTTTAATGCAAACTTACTTAATTTCACACTTTTGGAAACAACACAAACTGAGTTACCTTTTGAAATTTACTCTTCTCTGAATTTTGCATTGGGCTTCTCCAATAAGAAATGCATACAAAAATGTTTGTTAGGAGAAAAGAGATGCACGTAAAAATGCATCTATTAGTGAAAACAATATTCAAAAATGCATTGTATTGGGAGAAGTGCCAGCAAAATTATTTGTATTTGGCAAAATTGCATAAAAATGCATGTATTAGGGAAAACGCACACACAAAAATTCAGGTGAACTTTCTCAAAGTAAGTTTTTGTAAATCCTTATCAGAAAAGAAACCAAATGAATTTTTCACCCATTTTCATGTGGGTATGGATGTGGGTGTATGGATGTCAAACAGTGGGGCCAAATGGTTGTGGAAAGGTGAAAAGTACATTTGCTGGCAATCCAATTAAAGTTTAACTGTATGGCAAATAAGTGCAGTTTCCATTCACAACAGCAGTAATTGGCGCTGGCAAAACAAGAATCATTTCATTATGCCAATCTACACTTGTAGTGGAGCAGGAAACCATTGTCTGTATTTCAGCCCAAAGAAATAGTATCAAACTGCTTGATAAGTCCTAATTCAGCAGTTTCACACTGCACATACTTTTAAAGTTCTGTCATTGAAGAAGAGCTGATCCACATGCTCTGTGTCCGCTCCAAGAAGGAAGAACACATGAGAATGCACTTTAGGGACAGCATCTTCATTTCCAAGGCATCAACATTTCCAGTCCGTGCCAAGCGGGATCATGCATGCCATCCTTCCTGGCAAGCTGCCAGCAAAAGAAACCAATATGTTGACAACCGGCAAAACCTGCTTTAGAAATCCATGTCCAGAGACCTCAATCAAAAGAAAACAGCATCTTGCAAAGAAAGACCCACACAGCAGACAGAAGATACTCTTGCCATATACAAGCTTGCCCTTCATAAGTCCTTGCACTGACGTGTGGTATATTCTACACTTATTTGTTTTTGAAGTTGTCGCTCACGCCACTGTGCTCCAGTCTCACAATATTCCTTTGTGATGTACATGGAGAAACAGGATGACAAATACAATATTCCTGGACTTGTTTTTTTTCAATGGTTCCAGTTATTATTGTTTCATTATTATTATTATTTTAAAAAAGATTCCGGTTGGATCTCTTGCTCAATCCACTCTAGAGAGAAGACTCCTTTAATCTTCCATCTTCTGCTTGAGGCAGGACATGAATTATGTGCTTTGACGTCTTTCCTCGCTCCTCATATCCCACAGGGGCCTATTAAGCAGCTTCCTTGCCATTGCCCTCTGGAGACAACCTGGATGCTGAGAGGGCAGAGAGGTTCGGGGATCATTGCTGCTCAAGAAATCTCAGGAATGCTGAGAGTTCATTCCAGTGGACGGCAGGGTGGTGGTGTGGTGGTAAACAAAGCTACCTTAGTCAGGAAGAATTGTAAATAAGTGTTGTGAGTGGTTTCGTTTGCTTCTTCTAAAATAGAAGGAGCTGCTTTGACTGAATTGAGCCTCATTTGATAACTCTATCCGGCTGTGGCTACTCAGGAGTCTTATCTTACTCCTGGTTGACCTAAGAGCTTTTGGCTGCTGAAGAGTGAGAGTGAGTGAGCGGCTTTAAATGGGCTGCATCCCTAGCATGCAAATGACTTCTGAGCCATAGCGTGTTCTTGAGCGTGGGGGAGGATGTGAAGCTGACTTATATAATGGGGGCCAAACCAGATGTCACTTGCATGGCACAATTAGCAATGAAGTGAGGGTTTTTATTTTGAAAATTGCTAGAAGCTGGGGGTTCCTGATTTTCATTGGGAATTCAGTCAGTGGAAGCTGGTGGCTCTAATGACAGTGGGGCTGTGAATCTGCTCCAGGTTTCAGTCTGGACTCTAAAGGAGCTATCCAAGGTGCTTGCTGGTTCTGACTGAATCCTAGAGTGGATTCACAGCCCCACTGACATTGGAGCCACTAGCCTACATTGACTGAGCATGCAAAAGGGGGAGGTTCAACACTTCCCTCTCCAGTCACAATCCTGATGAAATTCTCTTCTCTTCACCCCTCCACTGCCCTGTGAGAAAACGCCTTAGAAAATAAACTCCCCCCCCCAACGAAGATAATTGCCATTAAAGGGGGTTGTCATGATAGTGGATAGGGAGAAAAAGTTGATCCTCCCCTTCCCATGCACTGCATTCTCAGCAAAAATGGCGCCCATACCTCATTTAAAATGAAAAAAAAAGTTGTAGCTCCCCCTCAAGCCATTAAAAACAGGAGTGGGGAGTATATGACCCTCGAGATGCTGTTGGATTCAAACTCTCATCAGCCCCAGCCAGCATGGGCAATGGTGATGGGAGTTGTATTCTAACAACATCTAGAGGGCCATACATTCCTCATCCCTGCATTAAAGTAATGTCTAGTTTGTAGGGGTGTGCACGGACCCCCCGATCCACTTCTCTTCCAGATCCGCAATTTGCGGATCGGGCTGCTTCGCTCCGCTGCAGAGCTCCGGATCCGGATTGGAGCTCCGTTTCCCCCCCCATAGGCTTGCATTAAGCTAAAAAAAGTATACAACTTTTTTTCTGTTAAAGTTAGAAACCTCAAGTTTGGCACCATGACACCTCATGGACGTATACACACGCATGCCAAGACTCAAGCCAATCCAAGCCTCCCCTGATTTTTGGGGAATTTATGAAAATCAGACACCCCATTTTCAGACATGGACTGTTCTCCGACATTTTGACAGATAAAAAAATTGGAAGCAGGCACCCTCACAGATGCCATCTAGATTCACAATCATGCCAAGTTTCAAGCAAATCCCATCATCCCCTGATTTTTGGCGGGGCTTAAACCTCTAATGCACCACACATAACCCCAATTCACACCCTTTTCGATATCTCCGTCAATTTTCACGTTAGAAACCTCAAACTCAGCACCATGATAGATTATCGATGGATACACATGCATGCCAAGACTCAAGCCAATCCCATCATCCCCTGATTTTTGGGGAATTTATGAAAATCGGACACCCCATTTTCAGACATGGACTGTTCTCCGACATTTTGACAGATTTTTTTTTGAAGTGGGCACCCTCACAGATGCCATCTAGATTCACATTCATGCCAAGTTTCAAGCAAATCCCATCATCCCCTGATTTTTGGCGGGGCTTAAACCTTTTAACTCACCCCAAATCAAGTCCCATGCTACAACTATGTCAATTTGCATGTCAGAAACCTCATGTTTGGTCCCATGACAGCTTATCCATGTGTCCACATGGACGCCAAGTTTCAAGCAAATCCCATCATCCCCTGATTTTTGGGGAATTTATGAAAATCGGACACCCCAGTATCTCAGGGATTTTAAAGCTGCAGACAGGGGCCATTTCAAAGGAAATCCCAACATGCCATGAATTGGGGAGTAGATAACCCTAAATATGAATCTTCTTCCACACTTGAAAAATTGATTTGGAACTTCCAAAAGTCTAAGTGAGCGCAGGAAGGACTTCTCCCCTGAGTCAAAGCAACACACACACAAACCATCCCTGCGAGGCGGGCAGGGGAGGAGGGAGGGAAGGCAGGCAGGCAGGCAGCAGACATTTCTGGGGGCATAAGGAAGTGAGCCAAGGATAGTTTCAAAGCCACTAATGCAAACCGTCCCTGTGAGGTGGGAGCAGCACAGAGAGATGCCTTTTCTTTTGTATCCCGTAACTAGGAGGCTAGGAGGATAAGAGTAAAGCTTTGTGATCCTTGCTTCAGAGTTGATTGACTGCATTGTGATCACAGCCATTATTAAACAACAACAACAACAATAGTAACGTTAATAATAGCAGTACTAATTAATATTAATAGCAATAATAATAACAACAACAAGGAGTTGAACCACAATGAAAGCCTGCCTGACTTCACTGAAGAGGAAAAGCCAGGAGAGCTTGGGCTATGGGGTGTAAATATAAAATGGAATAAATAAATAAATAAACAAAGGAGGGGTAGAATTAAAAGCAGCAGTGTTGCTGAATAAACAACAGGAAGAATTTTTTTAAAAAGGCTTTATCTGTCTTTTACCAGTAAGAGGGGAGTGGACGTGCCCAGGGGGAGGGGGAATTGTGCCAATTTGACTGTCCCTGTCTAGGGACCACTCTTTAAGAAGCAAACTTACACTTCAACTCATGATAGGCATTGCTTCTCCACTGGTTTACCTTTGGAGGGCTCTGATGACCCTCCAAGGGCAGGACACAGTGTCTGTGCACTGGGCACGTCCACATGCCCTAGGGGAGCTCATCCCCTTGCACCACATCTATTCAGTTGTTCACCAAGGTTAGGGTGGTTAGCAGTGCTGAGTTTCCTATCTCTTATTATTGGCTTAGTATATGATTTCAGGTTGTGTTTATGAATTTAGTGGGGCTACTGTTTTAAAAAACACTGGGAAAAGTCCGTTCAGACTAAGAAAGAGAAGTTCCCAAAATCCCAAGTTACCCGTTTTGCCTATCCCCTCCTCCAACTTTGGGATCATGTGATCATGACCGGGAGTTGACTCTGCCCCTCAGCACTTCAAAAAGGTAAATCTCCTGCTTTTTTTACCCGATTTTTTTTAAAAAAATTATAGCAAGCTAACCGCACCATGCAGAGAGAGGCTCAAAATGACCCCCAGCCACGACTCTCTAAGCACAAGAAGTTTCAGAAAGATAGCTTAAAAAACAACACAGTTATCCCCTATTCTTTTCCGCAATGCAATCCTATGGGTGAAATGTTTCAAGATGGCGATCGGATCGGACTGCGGAAAGAGGATCGCTCCGAAAATGGGCGCTTCTCTTCGCCTTGCTTCTAAGGGTCCGTGGTTCGCTTCTACTCCGCCTCTGGGCAAGGCGGAGCAGGCCAATTCGCTTCTGATTCTCCGATTCTAATCAGAGCGGAGCACATCCCTACTAGTTTGGCCTTCAGGATATTGTTCTTACTAGCTCTGTAATGCTGTCGATTCTATCTGGCAGTGGCTCTCTAGAGTTTCAGGCAAGTGAAACTTCATCTCTACTGTCAGAGATCTTTTAAATTGGCGGCTTCACCAAAATTAAACAGAATATAAAGGCCTCCCATGCCAATCACAGATTGCAGAGTCCACCGAAGGGTCAAGCAGACAGTTCAGGGGAGGTGGGAAGCGGTCCGTTAAGTTATCCGCTCTCCAGAGTTTACTACTCAAAGACCCTCCCTAAGGGAGGGATTCAGTAAAAACCTGTCAGCCACTGTGGGGAAACTGTCCATTTAGTTGATAGGAAACTGCCTTGCTTTGTTAGGCTAATTAAGCTTAGAGGATAGCTCCTAGCATTCACACTCCCTTCAGGTGTAAAGAGATGTCTATTTACTGAATAAAGCATTTGTGGATTTCACAGCAGACCTCTTTATTGTCTCACATCTCGACGGGAGGGCCTGGAATCACAACAGGTGGCAGGGGAGCTTGTGCTGCCGGCCGTGATCATTGTCAGCTGCCCGCCAGTACATTATGGGATCCTTGTGCCAATGGATGGCCGCAGGTTTCATTGTGCACCAGGCAACCAGGTTCAGCTAAACAGGATTGCAGCTTAAGACGGCCTGTTTAGGTTTACAGCAGCTGTTCTGTAGGCACGCTCACAACTGAACACGTGGCTTCGAGTTTTGGTAATTGCCTTTCTTGACAGCTAAGTAAATTCCAAGCAGGGGCACACCTCTCTGCCCTGTTTGTTTAACTGATGTAGTGATTGGAAATTAGTTCTCACTGTATACACAGCAGCCGCCTCAGTCGGATGAGTCTCCCATCACAGCTCTGGTGCTATTTAAGCTAAAACAATATTTTCTCCTGCAGGCTGACAAAACAAAACAATACAAAAAACATCGAGGTTTTGCTTATGTCCCCAGCTGTGTTCTCTCAAGGATGCCTTGTGTATTTTACACAAGAATATTACGACAAAGCAGTCTCGAAATACTCACATTGAAAGAATGCGACTACATGGGCATGCTAAATCCTAGGGAGGGCAACAGGCTAGAATTAATAATACAGGGTATGTGACAGAGTCTTCTGTTGCGCAATCTCAACCAATCAGGTTCTGTGGCTAGCCAGGCTGAATGTGGGAGACGCAGTGGGGGTGCCTAGCTGGGATCAAATATTTTATTAAAGAAAAGGGGGGGGGAGGTCCTTTTTCAATGCTAACCATCCTTCAGCCTTCAGAGAAACACTGTATAAAAACTGGCTTTTGCATCTCTCTTCCCCATCCAACTAAGACTTCATTACACTGAGACCTTGCCCCATCTAGCTCACTATTGTTGATATTGAGTGGCAGGGGCTCTCCAGGGCTTTCAGGTGGGACATAGAATCATAGAATAGTAGAGTTGGAAGGGGCCTATAAGGACATCGGGTCCAACCCCCTGCTCATCTTCCTATCCTACCTAGAGATGTCTGGAATCGAACCTCGGCCCTAATGCATGCAAAACATGTGCTCTACCATTGAACTGTGGATACTCCCATACTTGTTATATGCCTTTTGGCCTGCATAGGTGTGTACATGGTTAGAGGAGGAGAACCAATGGTTGGGATGAACCTAGAGATGGCTAATGCAAGGTGTGCACAAACCAGAAGTCTTGAGTGCTTTGGAAAATGGACCAATTCTGCTCAGACTGATTCAGAGGCTGTCTGCTTTGACTCAGGTACTGAAGCCATGTCAAGATTTGGAAATCCAAAGCTGTGCTTTCATGGAAGCAGGAGAAATAACAGTTTTTCTGTTTGTCAGAAATAGATGACATTTGCAGAAATAGTAGCCCCTTAGGAGGTATGTACGCCTACTGGCATTCATTACACAACTTTACATTTTGATTTTTTTGGTAAAAGAAAGAAAGAAAGGCTACCAGGAGGAGGGCCTTCTCTGCTGTGGCACCCCAGCTGTGGAATGAGCTCCCTAAGGAGGTTCGCTTGGCACCTACATTATATGCTTTTAGACGCCAGGTGAAGACCTTTTTATTCTCCCAATATTTTAACAATCTATAAATTTTAAATAACGTGGTTTTAAATTTGTAATTTTGCATTGCTACTGTTTTGTTTTTATCTGGTTGAGCTTTTATATTGTATTTTATATTATGGTTTTATACTGTTGTTTTATATTTTGAATGGTTTTAATTTTTGTGAACCGCCCAGAGAGCTCCGGCTATTGGGCGGTATAGAAATGTAATAAATTAATAAATAAATAAATAATTAAAAAAAAGAAATGGTAGCTGCTGATAAATAAAAATGCTTTAAAAAGATGTTCTGGATATGGAAAAAGTGCAGAAAGGGGCAATTAAAATGATTAAGGGGCAGGAGCACCTCCCCTATGAGGGAAGTTTATAACTGCTAGGATTGTTTAGCTTGGGAGAAAAAAGAGGCTAAGGGGAGACAAGATAGAAGTGTACAAAATTATGCTTGGTGAGGAGAATGTGGATCGGGAGGCATTTTCCTCCCTCTCTTAAAATACTGGAACCCAGGGTCATCCCATGAAGATGTTTGGTGGGAGATTCAGGACAGATAAAAGGAAGGACTTCATCACACAGTGCATAGTTAAACTATGGGATTCGCTACCATAAGATGTAGTAATGATGACCAATTTGGATAGCTTTAAAAGAGGATAGGACAAATTCCTGGAGGAGAAGGCTAACAATTGGTACTAGTCCTGATAGCTATGTGCTACCTCCAGTAGTGGAGGCAGTAAGCCTATGTACACCAATTGCTGGGGATCATGGGTGGGAGGGTGCTGTTGCATCCTTATCCTATGTGTGGGTTGATGGTCAACATTTGGTTGGCCACTGTGTGAACAGAATGCTAGACTAGATGGGCCCTTGGTCTGATCTAGCATGGCTCTTATGTTCTTATAATATTTTTATTTCTCAAAAGAAAGGTGTGAAATTTGCAGAGATAGTTGCCCCTTCAGAGGGCATAAGGCCTGCCATCTTTCAGATGAATTGGTGCTGGGGGTTTTGTGTGCAAGTGTAGCTTTTACATCTTGAGGGTCATTGTCCCCCTTATTACAGGAGATGGGAGACTGCCACCAATATTGAGTGTCCCTCATATTCCTCCTAGGAATATCTGGTATGGGAATGTGTGAAGTGATGTCTTAACATCCAGCATTGCCTTGCCCCAGTTCATGGGCTACTGCTTACAGGAGTTGGGAAAAGCTGAATGAGACAACACCTGGGGGAGAAACCAGGAAGCACTTGTTATCATACATCTTCTATAGCATCTAATCTGGCTTTGGATTTTTTTTTAAAAAAAAATCTTTATGTTATTCGGAACACTAAGCCGCAAATACGTTCATTCTGGTTTCATCTGTTCTTGCTGCTTATTCCCTTCCCTTCAGTAATAAGTCCCTCTCTTTGTCTTTCCCCAAAACTCTCTATGATGCTAAAGTTGCTTCCTTTGAGAGAAAGGATCAAACCTGCTGACCTCTTATACAGCAGATAGGAGGGGCCGTAGCTTAGTGGTAGAGCATCTGCTTTGCAAGAGGAAGGTCCCAGGTTCTATCTCCAGGCAGGGCAGTTAAAAAAGCCCTGCGTGAAACCCTGGGGACCCATTGCTACCAGTCAGTGTCGACAATACTGGGCTAGATGGACCCTGGTCCGACTCAGTGTAAGGTAGCTTCCTATGTTTCTAATTTGGGGCACAAGGTAGTAGAAGTGAGGAGCAGGAAAGTGGCCCATTACCAGAGGAAAACTTATCTTTTAGGCAAAATTAAATATGACATTAAATGTGTTTCTTTATGTCACATGCAGGTTTCTTAAAGTGCAAATTGCATCAGCTGGAAGGAGGAGTGATAATTAATGGGATTAAAGGAGACATGGAGGGGGGACTTAACCCTTTCCTGATCTGCTGCAGATGCTAGGTAAATTTCTCTTCTGGAACTGGCATTTGCATTGGGATGAAACCCCACTCTGGTGATCGTGGGGGATTCCCCCCTATTGCAAATGTCAGCTTCAGAAGAAAGAATTCCTTCAGTTCTGCAACAGGGCAGGAAAGGGGCCAATTCCCTCTCCACTTTTGCTACGATCCCCAAAATTATCAGCTGCCAGCTGATGCATTTTGCATCTTAAGAAACCTGCATGCAAGGTGTGGAGATGCATTTAACATCATATGTCCGTTGGCCCTCAGAAGTGTAAGATTGGCAGCATAACTGTCAATCAGGTCCATTATCTGTGAGCCATCACTCACTCCGGCACCCCTTACTCCTCCACCCACTTTCCACCGCGTGGTTCGTTTATTGCTCAATTTGTGGTTAATTAAAACAGAATTTAATAAATATGCTGATGCTAATTAATTTAATCCACCCCCTCTGATTTGGCCATGGATGAGAGAGGATGGTCAGATCAGATGGATGTTCCTGAAGTCAGGAAGAGCCACCAGAGGGAGCTGTACACACAGGCTCCCTCAAGCAAAAGTGCTGTCAGTTAAAGGGTCAGGAATGCACACGAGGAAATCCAGAAACTACGCTGCTCTCTCTCTCTCTCTCTCTCTCTCTCTCTCTCTCTCTCTCTCTCTCTCTCTCTCTCTCTCATAGATAATCTATCTATCTATCTATCTATCTATCTATCTATCTATCTATCTATCCATCTATCAATCATCTATCACTATAGTAAAACAAAAACTGCACGTAAATCAATTGTCACTGGATATTTTTTGGTGCCCTTAGGTGGAAAAGTGGAATATACATATGAAAAATGAACCATCAAAGGCATGAGTCACTTCAGTAGCCTTCCCCAATCTGGGACAGTATCCAATGTTAGTCCTACTTAAGTCATTCATTTCAATGGGTTTACTCTATATAGGACTAACAATGGATACTACCACTTGTACTCTCCAGATGTGTTGCACTACAATTTCCAGATGCTGGGGGTTGTAGTGTAACACGACTGGAGGGCATCGGGTTGGGGAAGACTGGTATGCAGACATGAAGGGAATGTCAGTTAGCACCAGGTTGTCACACAGAGCAGGGCCAGGATCTATTCCCAGAGTGCAGGATGCAGAATAATGGGCTGAAGTTACAGGAAGCCAGATTCTAGCTGGACATCAGGAAAAACTTCCTCACTGTTAGAGCAGTATGACAATGGAGCCAATTACCTAGGGAGATCATGGGCATTCAAGATGCAGCTGGACAGCCATCTGTCAGGCTTTAAAGTGGATTCTTGTACTGAGCAGGGGTTTGGACTTGATGGCCGTATAGGCCCCTCCCAACTCTACTATTCTATGATTCTATGTTAGTCAATACAACTTCGCTTATAGCATAAGCAAAGGCCTCCATAGATTTCATTAAAGCTTGAACTTGTAACTGAAAAAGCTGACTTCATCCTGATCTTGCTACTGTGAATAGAACCCAAGTATCCCTTGGTCTGATTCTTGGGTGCTTTGCTGATATCTTTTTGTTTCCCATATCATTGGATCATGGGCTCATTGTGTGCAGCCTAATTTCCCAATATGCAAGATGAGAAAAATAGTGGCTGCAATTATCATCAAAACTCAAAATTCTAGAACATGCCTTGGGCTCTTTCCCTTCACATCAGCCAGCTTTTCTGCACTATTTTCCAGGAGCTCTTTCAGCACTACCTTCCTTTCTCACGAATTGTTCTTTTCAAAGTTCTTCACTGATCCCCTGCCCTCCAAATGCACACATCTTACAAACCAAGCCAAACAGAGATCATACATTAGGTGGGCCGAAGATAGACAGTGTCCAAACATAACATCCTCCCACTTGAGGAGGGAGAACATGTAACTCCCCCCCCGCCAATGTCTCATTCTGGAGGGTCCTTCCTTAGAGCAAGGCATTGTGAGTTAGATTGCCACAAAGATAGCACAGTGATCTATAGGACCACCTTGTCCACAATGCCTTGCTCTGAGGAAAGACATCTACCCAATTTGAGCCTGGTTGATTGCATGCAGATCCACAATGGTGATTGCAGCATTAGCACAGCAGGAAATCAGCTGGTGCAACTCTCCAGGGAGCCCACCTGAGAGCCCCCCAAAACTGAGATTTCCAGCAGCAGCAACTCTGAGGATGTGTCAGAACCAGTTCCTAAACCTTCATGTTGATCTTGAACCCTGTCCACTCAATCCTCAGGAAGTGATAATTTCCTCTGGGTCTGAGGTGTGGTCCTCAAACTCTACCAGTGAGAAAGGCCCACAGTTCGTGAGTCAGTACTTACAATTCAGTTTGGTGTTCTGAACTGGCTGCATTCCACATCTATTTCAGATGCTGCCCAACCCCACATCTCCTCAGCTGGGTCATTACCAGCTAGGAACAAGAAAATCCATAATGGACATCATCTAGTGTGGACATCTGTAATGGACATCCACAATGAGCCACCAACTAGTAGGGACAATCAAATTCATCCACTGGAGAGAGCCTGCCTACAAGATGGCTCATTCTGAGGGATCTTCAGAGTGAATCACTGGATGAGCTGCTGCTTTGGAGACTTTTGCCAGCCACTTTCCTGCTACGAACATCATGCATCAGGGATCATAGAATCACAGAACAGCAGAGTTGGAAGGGACCTACAAGGCCATCGAGTCCAACTCCCGCTCAATGCAGGAATCCACCCTAAAGCATCCCCGACAGATGCTTGTCCAGCTGCCTCTTGAATGCCTCTAGTGTGGGAGAGCCCACAACCTCCCTAGGTAACTGATTCCACATCAGATTCCACAACTTGAGACGAGTTCCTGGGTAGCATGGAATTATGTTCCGGTAATTTCCCTTGGCAAATGTATCATGTTTGGGATTATATTCAGGTCAAATTTTTCTCTGTTCCTTGTGTTGAGACTGGCTGTAACAATCACTTGATTACATTCATGCTGCAGTTCCTGATCTAGTGATGAGACCCACCTATGCAGTCTAAGACGCTGATGCAACCTGAAACTGCATGCATGGTTCCCAATTCCATGCATAGTTTCTGCATGTGCATTGCCCTAGTTGGATTAGAGCATATTTATTTTAATTCCCCTATACACCATTGGCTTCTCTACACTACAAACAATACCTCTTGTATATTGTTTTGGTTGGAATGGCTTTCCTAGGAATTGTAGATTGCTGGAGGAATTGTAGTCTGCTGAAAATTCTCTGCAGAAATTTTCTCTGTTCCCCTTCACAGAGCTCTAGGTGCTAGGGTTCCTTGAGGAAGAGGTTGAATATAAAACCCATTTCAGTCTGTTGTGTAGAGATGCCCTGCGAGACTATGATTTCCCCAAGTGAGATGTGCATTTAACAGACATTATTTTACAGCAAGTCACCAGCAGTGTGGAAAAACCCATAATTTGATAGAGCTGTCAAGTGCACTGAGGACTCCTGTACCTTAATGCTGTATTAACTAACATTATTCAGATGCTTTGGAGAAAATGACTCTTTAAATACATGGTTAGAGTAAGTGTTTAGCATTCAGTATAAGCACCAGCATAGTGCAAATAGCCAGGAATATGTAGATTTGATTTTTAAAAAACTTTTCAAAACTCTGTTCCACATTGTGTCTCAGCAGTTGCATATGTCTCTGGAAGAAGGAGACATGTGGCACTATTATGCACTCCACAACCACCATGTCAATGATTCTTGTGTAAGTGTGAGTGCATGTGCATGCACATGTGTGCTCTATGTGTGTGTCTGTGTGAGAGAGAGAGGGCGAGAGGGAGAGAGAGAAGCTGAAATAGTGTAAAATGTTATGTTTTATATTCTCACCACAATACTGATGAATTGGTGCTTGTGTCATTTTGAATCTGAGAATCCTTCCTTCCTTCCTTCCTTCCTTCCTTCCTTCCTTCCTTCCTTCCTTCCTTGTTTCTGCTAACTCATCCATTCATAGAGCCTGGGATAACCTGTAAAATATAAATCTAAAACGCATCCATCAGAATCTGCTTAGCCATGTGGGAGCTCTCTAAAGCAGATCTAATTAGTGCATGTAGGTTGGGGGTGATGTCTTTCAATCCTTCCTGCGCCCCCAACATCTTTATTGGACCTGTTTGGAGAATCTGAAAAGGTCTAATTTATTTATTTATTTATTTATTTATTACATTTTTATACTGCCCAATAGCCGAAGCTCTCTGGGCGGTTCACAAAGCTCTCTAGGTCTTTCTGAGTAAAGGAGTTTATTTATTTATTTATTTATTTATTTATTACATTTTTATACTGCCCAATAGTATATTTTTTAAAAAAGGCTTTGTCTGACTTTATTACCAGTAAGGGGAAAGTGGGCATGCCCAGCGGGACAGAGATTCACCAGTCATTTGGCGTGATCACATCAGGTGATCACTTACCACGATTGGGCATTGAATCTGTCAATCATCAAGGTGGGGAAAAAGTCTAGGTACGTGCCTTTGAGAAGCGACATCACACTTCAACTCATGTAACTCATTGGCTTCTTCACTGGCTACCCTTTGGAGCTTTCAGATGACCGCCCCCCTAAGGCAGGGCAGTATGCACTGGGTATGTCCACATGCCGTATGGACATCATCCCCTTGCACCACATCTATTCAGTTGTTCCCCAAGGTTATGGTGGGTACCTTGCAGTGGTGTGTTGCCTATCTGTTATTTTACTTAGTATATGATTTAAAGTTGTGTGTGTGAGTTTACTTGGGCTACTGCTTCAAAACACTGAAAAAAGTCGGATCGAAAGACAAAGAAATCAAAGTTACTAGTATCTCAAGTTACTAAGTATCCCGTTTTGCTTATTTCCCCCCCTCCAACATTGGGATTGAAGGATGCTTCACATCAGGTGATCACTTACCACAATTGGGCATTGAATCTGTCAATCATCAAGGTGGGGAAAAAGCGCTTCCCCCCTCCCGTTTTAGCCATTCTATAAAAATTACAGAAAGCAAACCGCACGATGAAAACTTCTGAAAATCGACACAAATGACTCCAATCATCAATGTTTATGCACAGTAAGTTTCAGGGATCTATCTTTTTTTTTTTTTTTTTAAAGAAGTTATAGTCGTATTTTCAGCCAATGCAATCCTATGGGGGGGGGAAAACAAAATGGCGGGCGAAGCGCTGAAAACAAGTGGAGCGCTCTGCAAATCAGTGACCCACTCCATGTCGCTCTGCTGCCCCCCTAAACCGATCCACCTCCACCTTTACCGGAGGCAAATCAGGCTGCTCTGATCCCGCTTCTACGACCCCAAGCGAAGCGGAGCACAGCCCTAGTTCATATGGGCCAGTCCCACACTTCTTCATGAAGAAACACTATTTCAATATGACCACAAACCTCTGAACAGCATAATAGCATTTATCCTAGGATCAGATTGAAACACCTTCTGGTACTGTTTTCTGTTAGATGTTGCAGATAGTTAAGTGTGTGTCTGCTTTAGTCCTATTGCTCTGTAGGAGGCTTGCTGACAGCTGTATGCATCTTTCTTGGATGACTGCTTTAATCTTTGGTGTATTGTCATGTGTTTACTAATTCTCTGGTTACTATGAATAAGGAGAATTAGTGAATCAGAGGGTTAAGAGTGTCATGCTTTTCTGAATAGCCAATATGATGCAACTTCAATTAGAAAGCCCAGAAGCAAGGTGCTGTATTAAGAAAGAAGTAACCTGATGAGCTGCTGGAATAATACAAAGGAGACAAAGTAGCCTCTTCCTCCATCCCTTTGCTAATATTTTTTCCACCTGCTAAAGGAAATTAATATGATTACCTGCTGATATCAGCACATCTCCACTAGAGAATATACCTTTTTATCACAGCAGTGTAAAGAACTTCCTGCTATTTCAGTCTAAAGAGATGTGAGCCTCTTGGGATGGCCCTGTTCATGCTGATTTTGACAATTACAAGATGGTGATTTTCTTTATATTTAATCCTCACTCTGGGGAGTCTTCCATGTAGCAATTGCTACAGATCACAACCCTAGGAACAAAAGCAAGGACCTAATCCTCTAATCACTCTGGAACTGAGTGGTACTTAAAACGTGTCCATTAAAAAATGATCCTGGAGTTGCAATAGGCACTTCTTCATACACATGGAGGAGCTTCCAAGATAACTGTCCCTTATCAATGGTTTTTGACAAGTCCCTCTGATGAGTGTTCAGACTTTTCACTACAAAGATACATGGAATGGGTAAAAACAAAATTCTCAGCATGACCTGTTTTCAATGTATTCAAATGGGAAAAGTTGTGCATCTTCCAAACCTTGAGCATTTTTCAAATGTACATTTTGTAATCATGAACAGAAATTTGGGAATTTGCAAATATTTTCAGAGAACACACACTCCCATTCATGTTAGGGATTGTGAACAGGACTTCCCCCCCCTACTGATTTGCAAGCCAAACGTATGACTCTCAGACATACCTATCCATAAGAGGAACTTGAAAAAGGGCCGGGTTAGCCTATAAAGGGTTCAAATCCTATCCTTATTCAAGGAAACTTTTGTAAACTTAAAAAAAAAAAAACATTGGTTGAGCTCTCTTTTTGCCACTAATGACTGACATAGAAATTTGTTGGCAGGAAGACTGGCATTGCTTATGGACTTCCAAGGCTGGCCTAAAAGGTGATTGAAAAGCAGCCATCTCCAGGTGCGTATAAACCTGAGACATATTTTAGAGACTGCATGCATTTGTGCATCTGAATTTCGTACTAGCTACATGGTTTAGCCCACATTCCTCTCCTACTTATTTGCATCATAGACAGGTGAAATCACAGGACCAGGATGGATGGCACCAGATTATTCCATGTTGTATCATTCCTCCTCCCACCCAAGGTGTTTTGATTTTGTGCTAAGACACTAAAATGAGAGCACAGGAAACATCTATGCAGTTACAATCTAAATACTTATTCCTGCCTGCGGTGGGTGTTGACACGATGTGATTTTTGCCATTGTACTAGCATAGAATCTGCTGTCCATGGTGCTGAAATATCTAAGGCTATTTTATTTTTAACGAGATGCTACAACACTAGCCTTATTCGGGCATTCAGAAACTTATATCAGCATATGAGAAGTGAGAGCAAGAATGAGCAAATGAAGCTCTGCCCCCATCAACATTTCAGGATTCTAAATTTATCCTGAGTTTACAGCTGGAGCAAGATAGTTCAATGAGAGCTGTTAATCCAGCAAGGGCCCAGGTAATACTGAGGGATTATACATTGGTTGTCCCTGATTCACCAGTTGCAGCTGGGTCTGCTTCTTCAGTGGATACATCTGGGTTTTCCTCCTCATGAGTAGACCTTTGATCTTCTGGTTTTAATTTTTGTGACCTGCCCACAGAGTTTTGGCTATTGGGTGGTATAGAAATACATACATACATACATACATACATACATACATACATACATACATAGTCAATGGGAAACCAGAGTCACAAGCCAGGGAAGCAGTCCAACCAAAGTAACAATCTGTAAGGAGAATCAGAACCAAGGTCAGGAAGGACCAGGATTGCAGACAAGTAGGCCATTCAGGAAGCCAAGGAGCCGGGACAAGGGAGTAGGGAGTTGCACAAGTCTGGAGGAAGGCATGCAAAACAGGGATGCAAACTGAGAAGCACAGGAAAAGAGCTGGAGTGCAAATCCAGGGAAAGTGTAGAACTGGCAACGGCCTGGAAATGTGTGATCCTAGGACAACCACATGAGTCCAATCAGGAGAACTATGGACAAGGCTGACTAGGGAGAACAAAGTAAAGTGAAAGCATGCACTTTCTCCCAGTTCATTTCCACATCCAATTTGAAGTGTTGACATAAACTTAAAGCTCTAAATAGCTTGGAGCCACATCACCTGAAGTATTGTCTTCTCCCTTATATACCTGCCTAGACCCTAAGATCATTTTCAGAAGCTTTCCTCCAGGTTCCCCTACTAAATTAGGAGAGGCAGGTGGCTACTAAGGAGAGGGACTTTTTAGTGGTGGCATCCCAGTTGTGAAAATCCCTCCCCTGGGAGGCTCACCTTGCACCTACATTGTGGTATTGTTTTAGTTCTTGGTGAAGATATTTTTATTTATTTGGTTTTTAGGATCTTCAGTTTTGTTTTAAGATGGGCTACTGTGTTTTTAGGTTTTTACACTGCTGCTGGCCTTTAACTCTTCCTACTGTTTCAGACATTTAAAGGTTTCATACTATGTTTCATCATGTGGTATTTGAGGGTTTTAAATTTGTGAACAGCCTAGAGAGCTTTTGCTATTAGGCAGTATAGAAATGTAATAAATAAAATGAAATAATAATAATAATAATAATAATAATAATAATAATAATAATAATAATAATAATAATACAATGTCCCAGTGGTTCATCTGGCTAAACAGCTGATGTCTGAAACTGGTTCAAGATCCTTTCCTCCAGGGGTAGCTATCCTGGTGCCCCCCAGTTGTTTTGGACTGGAACTCTCAAGCCAGCATGGCCAAAGGTCAGGAGAGCTGTAGCCCAAAATATAAGGGGGGAACCAGGTTGCCTACCCCTACCCTACACAATCCCTTCCTGGGCATGTTCCATGCGAAGACCAAGCACACTGCAGGGAGGTGGGACAAAGAAATTATTTATTTATTTATTGCATTTATATCCCGTTTTTCTTCTTCTAAGGAACCCAAGGCAGTGTACATAATCCTCCTCCTCCTCTCCATTTTATTCTCACAACAACATCCCTGTGATGTAGGTTGGGCTGAGAGTCTGTGACTGGCCCAAAGTCACCCAGTGGGTTTCCATGGCTGAGTGGGGACTAGAGCCCGGATCTCCTGACTCCCAGTCCAACACTTTAGCCACTACAGCACACTGGCTCTATAGATCCTAGACTGGCTCACACTCAAGTCTGAATGATAACCCCTTGACAATGCTTTCCCTTTCCCCCCTCTTACCCTGAAGCCAATGGGCCAGTGTCGCAAATCTTATTTTAAATTAAAACTGTATATTGTTATCTATAATTATAATGCTATAAGCCACTCTAATCACTTACAATGCAGCTACGGCAAATGATTTAATTGTATGGGACCTCTCTGCCCCTCACAGCGAGTGTAGCTCACGCTGCAGCTAATAAGAGTTATGTGCGCATAACTGTGTGAGAAATGAATAGACCCCTTTTGATTACAATAAGGTTATAAGCAGCAGGAGTCCATTATGATTAGCAGTAAAATGAAGATTTCCCCATAAATCATAAATGTTACCTTATAATTTTCATTCTCCCCTTATCTCTTTCCCCTGCGTGCATCTGTGGATTTATGTTTTGTCTCTGAGCGGACACTTTGCGACTGTGCCAGCCGTCAGTCTCTGCTGTGGCAACGGGCTGGTTTTTGTTTTAATTGCAGAGGGATCAGGTTTGGAGAGAGTCCTCATTCTTTACAAAATGAAAGCAAAATAGCACAAAATAATTCCTACTCCATTACTTGCCAGAGTTTGCTGTTGCAGGATAGTCATGTCCCCTTCCTCAGGTCATTTCCTTTTGCACATTAATGATAGAGGCATTGTGATTTCAGAGCTATAAGAACATCTCCTTCAGATAAATATTCCATTTACAACATTTATCTCTGTGGTTGGAAATGTCTTGGAGAACCGCTCTCTGTGCTTGTGGTGATGCTCCTCTTCATGTCACGGAGGAGCAGGCATGCCCACCTTCTAGGGAGGAATGGGAAACTTGTTCCAGTTCATTTTTGATCACCCAAGTCATACCTTTCCAACTGAACATGGGCTCAGATGCCATCTGCGGTCAAAGTCCATGCATTTCTGAGCTTGCAATGTGATTTGCAGACCAAAAGCAGAGAGGGAGAGAGAGAGAGAGAGAGAGAGAGAGAGAGAGAGAGAGAGAGAGAGAGAGAGAGCGTTTGACAGCATGTGTACATTCAAGGAAAAAAAAGTGTACTTCTGAAAGATGTGCACAAAGATGCTTTATTTGATGGGAGAAGAATCTATACATTTCAAAGATGTGCAAAATTGATGTATACATTTGGGGAAATGCTCATGAAAGTAAGGACAGATTTCATGGAAGAAGAAATAAAACAAAGCTCACATAGTTTTACCCTACCCTGTGCCTGCTTACCCTACCCTGTGCCTGTTTGCATTCTCTTCCCCTCCTTATTGTTTTACTATGATTTTATTAGATTGTAAGCCTATGCGGCAGGGTCTTGCTATTTACTGTTTTACTCTGTACAGCACCATGCACATTGATGGTGCTATATAAATAAATAAATAAATAAATAAATAATAATAATAATAATAATAATAATCTGATAGGGACTTGAGTTGGAACGAGCTTGGAGATGGAACTTCAGTGCTCCTGTATGTGGCTAATTCGTACATCCCTATGGTTTCTCCCCTCCACTGTGCAATTGACCACATTTGAAGCAGGGTTCCCTGTGCTGATGTCCCTCCACTTTTTGTATGGCAGAGAGAAGTTAATGTGTGCTGAAATGTGTCTTCCAGTTTCCCAGAGGTTTTCTTCCCCCACAAAACAGGCTTCATCTGGATCCCAAAGCAATTCTGCCTTGGGATAGCCTAGCAAAAATCACCGGCTTGTCCCCTTGGATGCTGGTCCGCAGATACCTGGGCTTGGGCAATGAGTCAGGTAAGCGTGTGGTTTTCATTTAGACTATTTAGACCATTTAGAACATTTTCCCTGGTAATTTTGCATAAATGGCCCTATTTAGAGTAGCCAATTCCAAAAATTGGGGATTGATGGATAACAATGAGTCCCTATTTTGTGCAAAATGGCAGCTTGGCAAGGGATCAGGTGACTCTGTGCTGCTTGTCAGGCACTCACAGACCAACTGGCAGCTTGTAGCATGCAGAGCAAGGTCAAACATCCAGCAGGGATATGGCAAGCAGCATGTGGTGTGAGCAAAGGTGAGTTTGCCCATACTTCTACCCCTTGACAGAATGGGGCAGGATCATATCCTTCTTTTCAGAAATTCTTTAAGGAGATGTTGGAACAGTAGGCTAACAACTCTCGACATCACCAAAAACCTACATCCACCTCTAATCTAAAACACATATACCACGTCAAATATATGGGATTTTAGGCTAGCTGGATCATTGGTTTGCACACTAATATATAGCAAGGGCCATTGTGCTGTAACATTGGAGTAAGGTCGAGGAGGCCCAGCTTCAAATTACCACTAAGCATTTGAAGGTCACTGGGTGACCTTGGACCGGCCATTATCTCTCAGCCTATCCTTCACAGAGTTGTTGTCGGGATGAAAGAGCTTGTGGAAGAACCCTGTACTGCTCATTCAGCTCCTTGGAGGTATATACAAGTAATAAATAAGTCCATTGTTTCCTCTCAAATCCAGCTACAGCAGTTCCCCCAATTGTTTGCACATTGCAGGGAGTCTAAACTGCTCCTGAGTTAGCAAAACTGCTTTTGCTATGAGAGTAAGATTTTGTTGTTGTTGGGAGGGGGAAAGAATCAGAAACCAAACAGAACCAGCTTTGGAACTTCAGCTGTGTATATTTATCCCAAGAAAAGAGCTGATGTTTTCTCTCCTGAATTAATATGCAAATCAGCTTAATCAACACATCCCATGAGTCAGTTTGGAATTATGTATTGTCCCGAATGTTTATTTGGTGCTATTCTTAGCACTATTGCTCATGACTGTGTGTGTGTGTTTTTGCAAAGCCTTCCACCCACAGGAAGACAACTTTCACAGTAAAATTCGTGCCACTTCTCCGCCTTGAGAATTTTGAGTTTCTCATCTACCTGTGTCAAAATGAGATTGCTGTTCACTTCCTTATTTCAATGTTGACACAACTGTTGTTGTGCAGTGCGGCAAATGAGAGTCTAGTTGTTAAAATATTTGCAGTGGGAAACCATCATAAGTTCCAATTAAGATCAATTCATCTTTTGTGCTGCACATTCACATCTATTGTTTTGGTGCTGGGTCCATTATATGTTGTTGTTGTTGTTGTTCATTATTATTATTATTATTATTATTTATTTATTTATTTATTTATTTATTTATTTATTTATTACATTTATATACCGCCCCATAGCCAAAGCTCTCTGAGCGGTTTACAAAGTTTAAAAGCAGTGAACATTTAAGAAAACAGATATACAAAATTTAAAACTCATAAAAATATAAAACAGATAATATTCAAAATTTTAAAATCATAAAAACATAAAACAGAATATACAAAGACAATATCCATTTAAACAGACATTGATCTGGAGGCAGTTAGAAAGCTCAACAAATGCTGTTAAATACCTGGGAGAAGAGAAAATTCTTGACCTGGCACTGAAAAGTAAACAATGTTGGTGCCAGGTGTGTCTCATTGGGGAGATTGTTCCATAATTGGGGGGCCACCACTGAAAAGGCCCTCTCCCTTGTTGCCATCCTCTGAGCTTCCCTTGGAGTAGGGCACCTGGAGGAGGACCTTAGACGTTGAGCATAGTGTATAGGTAGGTTCATGTCGGGGGAGGCATTCTATCAGGTATTGTGGTCCCAAGTCATGTAAGGCTTTATAGGTTAAAACCAGCATCTTGAATTGGGCTCGGAAACATACAGGCAGCCAATGCAAGCTGGCCAGAGTCGGTCTTCTGGTTCCTCTTATCAATCTGGATGCTGCATTTTGCACAAGCTGCAGCTTCTAAACTGTCTTCAAAGGCAGCCCCATGTAGAGTGCATTGCAGTAATGTAACTTGGAGATTATCAGAGCATAGACAGGTTATTCCAGTCCAGATAGGGGCATATCTGGGCCACCAACTGAAGTTAGAAGAAGGCACTCTGTTCCACTGAGGCCACCTGAGCCTCAGAGATGGTTCTAGGAGAACCCCCAAGCTACAAACCTGCTCCTTCAGAGGGATTGCAACCCCATCCAGAACAGGTTGAACACCCTCCATCTAGTCAGAAAAACCACCCACTAACAGCAACTCAGGGGGGATTCCACACATCGTACTGAGGCTGCTTCCATGCGGCCCCAGTGCGACCCCAAAGCGATCGTGTAACTTGCCTGGAGAAGCTACGAGGAAGAGGCGTCCTTGCCGCCGCTGCTGCCACCCACCTACCTCTGACCCAACTGGGTCGGAGAGCTCGGCAGAAGAAGGCGGGGTGGACAACGGAAGAAGCTCTCCACCCCGCCTTCTTCTGCCGAGCTCTCCGTCCCGGCCGGCGAGGAAGTAGGTGGGCGGCGGCGGCAAGGACGCCTCTTCCTCATCGCTTCTCCAGGCAAGTTACACGATCGCTTTGGGGCCACACTGGGGCCGCATGGAAGCGGCCTCAGTACGGCGTGTAGAATCCCCCTCAGTCTTGTCTGGATTGAGTTTCAGTTTATTAGCCCTCATCCAGTCAATTGTTGAGGCCAGGCACATACACAGCTCATCTGATGAAGATGAGAAGGAGAATTAGAGCTATGTGTCATCAGCGTACTGATGACAATACACTCCAAAACTCCAGATGACTACACCCAATGGTTTCATGTAGATGTTCAACAGCATGGGGGACAAGACTGACCCCTGCAGAATCCCATACTAGAGAATCCACGCATACTGCAATGTGGATTTATTTGACCACCAACTAGGAATGCAGCAAGAGCTCACAGGGGAGTGGGTGGAGTCTGATGGAATCTCCCATTCTTGGCCACCTGGATTCCACTCACCAAGCTGCCCCATGGCTCAACAAATGCCCAAGGTGCCATTTTGCATAGAAATGGTAACTTATGCTTTCCCATAAATTTAATGTTGCACATATGGCCCCTTTATGGCCATAACATTAAAATTACATAACATTAAAATTATGAAAAAGCATGAGCTGACATTTCTACACAAAATGGCAGCTTGTTGAGGGAACAGATGGACCCACGACACTCCCCAGGTGCTCTCTGGACCATCCAACAGTTCACGTGGGGTGAGTTTGTCCATCCCTCTCTCCAATCAACATCTTTAGTCAAACTTATGGATATTCGTGAGTGGTTATCCATCCTCAATTCTTGCTTCAGCTAAAATAAATAAATTTTAACTTGGTGTTTTAAATTTGTAATTTTGCATTGCTGCTGTTTTTATCTGGTTGAGCTTTTATATTATATTTTATATTATGGTTTTATACTGTTGTTTTATACTTTGAATGTTTTTATTTTTTGTGAACCGCCCAGAGAGCTCCGGCTGTTGGGCAGTATAGAAATGTAATAAATAAATAAATTAATTAATAAATAAATTTTAATGTGTGTGCACATATGTATATAGGGATCAGTTTCTTTCTCTCCCAAATATGAGAAAAAATATGTTGTGGTTTTTAGTAAATTCAACTCAAAAATGAACTGCACTGTAATGTAATTCTCATGTATCTGCACCAGCCAGATTTAATAGGTACAGCTATTCATGCCATGGAGATGTCCATGTTGTGCCAGCCTGCAAAGTAGCTGTTGAATAGAAAGGGTCTGTCAGGGGGGAAAAAGAGAGAAGTTGGTAAAAAAATTACCAGTACATTTGGGACTAGGTTTTTTATTTTTATTTCACATATTATTCTATGACTAAATTTGTGTAAAATTCCAAAAAGTTTTTGTTTAAAAAACAACAGTCTGTATGTCCTCAGAATCTGTGTGACACAGGACAAAAACACACACCACTCCACTCTGGAATCCACTCTCGGATTCATAAAAATCTGAACTCATCTGATTGTGTTGCGGATTCCCACAACATCCCTACACAAGCCACCCTTTTGTATTGTTGTTTTGAGGTTTCTTGCTGATATGGTTAGTCTCCCTATAGTTCCTTCATATGGCTAGAGTTCTGTGGCAGTGCACCAGCTGAATCCCCCCCTCTTTTTTTGACATCCCTCAAGAAACAATGCAATCTTGAATCCTGACTCTACTAAAAGGCTGTTGGAGAAGTCAGGAGTTTGCACACACACACCCTCCCCGCACACACACCATATTCCCTCCCAAATGTTAACAACAGCATTTTCTGCCCAAATAGCTAACATCTGGCACATGCACTTTGGCATGAAAGGAAAATGCTAGGGCTGTGCTCCGAAGCACACTAACATGGTAATCAGTTTTGCTGAAATCAATCATTGCTCCTTAACAGTGCAATCTTATCCAGGTTTGCTCAGAAGTAAGTATCACTGAATTCGGCAGGGCTTGACTCCCTGTTACATAAGACTGCAGCCCAAGGACCTTTAATACTGAGGCGTAAAATGGTTTGCAGTGCTGCAAGATTCTGGAAGAAATTGTTATTTGTGACACCATTTTTTGTTATGTTGATTTGTTTATTTGCATTTTGAAAATGTCTCACACTCTGAAGGCAGTTATGAGTGTTTCCCTTTATTCCCCCCTCTCTTTTTTATGTTTAACTTAGCGCATCGTAAATAGTCCTGCTGTGTTCTGTGATCATGCCACTGAAGTCAAAGTTAAATGTGGTTATAAATCTTGGTGCTGTTGGAGGCCTTACAACGTGCCTGCTGCAGTAGATCAGATGCTTGGTTGTATGCATGCTTTAGGTGACTCCTCCAGAATGGCTCTTAACGGGAAGGTGCAATTTTCCAGTTGCCTTGAGAAAAAAAATGTTAGGGAGCATATAAAGGGGGTCACTGACATTGTTCATCCCCAATCCCCCATGCGCGCTCCATGCTTTATCCAAAAATACTCTGGGGTGGTGTGTGTATGTGAAGGACAAGGTCAAAGCTGACATCTTTTCCTCTAATCAGAACTGACTTTACTTTAATACTTACTGTTCATAAATTTGAGGCCTGTCTCATGAGATAACAAGTCAGTTCAGTGAGAAGAATTGAATTATCGTCTCAATTTATTAGATTGTAAGCCTATGCGGCAGGGTCTTGCTATTTACTGTCTTACTCTGTACAGCACCATGTACATTGATGGTGCTATATAAATAAATAAATAATAATAATAATAATAATAATAATAATAATAATAATAATAAATTACATGGCAGATACATACACAATAGAGGTGGAGTGCATGGATTAATCCTTCTCTATGTCCACAAATCTGAAATAATATGGGATGGGAGCACTCCCTGAAGTGGCCTGATTCAGGTGAACTTCACCCCTCCTTTTCAAGGGAGATCAGAAGATTCATACTAGTGCTATGTAAAATCCTCTCCTGGGCTATCACAACCTCTTTGCTTCCTTGCAAAGGGAGCAGTTATTTTTCCGCTCCCTTCTCAGAGATCATGAAAATTCTGGAGAAATTCCTTAGTGTGCAGTGTTTTCAGGGGGCAGCAGTACTAGGAAACCCCAAGGGAGGAAGCCCTGGCTAAGTCCTTGAGGAGGAGGGACTTTCAGAAAACACAAGCAGCTGGGGTGGCTGAAAAGCACAGGAGCACACGAGTCAAGTTGGAAAATAAAGAGCACACACACATCTTGGCCACTTCATTACAGAAAGGTAAGCAGAGCACACTAAGAAATTTCTCCAAAATCCTCACTCCTTCCCTCTATTTTGAAATGTGATGTCTTTTTACACAAACCTCCACCCACCCAACCAATGAATGGTAAAAAATAAATGGATTGAAAAACATGGCACAGCGCTAATTCATAGGAACTGTGCATCTGCATGGAATGCTTCCATTGCCCGTGATGTATATGCACGGTGTGTCTTTGAAGGGGGAAGCACATGTCTGTTTCTCCAAGATGCAGACTGAAGCACCAACCTGGTAAGTGTCTGAACTAGGTATTAGTTGGCCATTGTTAGTGAACAGATTGCTGAGACGGATGCACCAGTAGCTTAATCTGACAAGGCAATTCCTATGTGTTTATGTCACTTCCTCACATCAAGGAGACCGGCCATTTGCTGTTGTTGTACATAGATCAGGATTTGCAAATATTGCCAGGCCTTTCTTCAACTGATGTCGTCAGTGCCCATGACTTATATAACTTCTAGGGTCAATGCTTTCCTTTTTGCCCTGGGCATCTAGAAATCTATGGCTGCACTGATGTATCGGCTATGCTCTACTTTGCTTGTCTCATCTCACTCTGATTTACTACCATGCTTGTATCACATGCTCCAATTCTGTTCTCTTGCCTGCTCTCCCTCTTCCTCTCCATATCCCATGCAGAGTCTGATAGATGTATCACTTCACTATGGAGCATCACTTTTTAAACTCTGAGTGAAGACTCTCCATTATATTGGTTTTTTTAATTAGACTAGCTTTTGGCCTCTTGACCCTGTGCTCATCTGTTAAAGTTTGAAAGAAAAGGAAGAGAAAAAAAAACCCAACCTCTTCTTTTTGAAAAGCATTCATTGTCCTAGCCAAAATGTGAATAAAAACCGCCCAACATGTTTCAAGTGTGGCTTCTCATCAGGGGTATTGCACAGACTTACTTAAAAAGGCATCAACTCTGTGCAAAACCCTGTCTAGTATATCTTTCTCAAGTTTTACAGAGACCTGATGGCTTTTTAGAAAGTGAGCAAAAATATATTTTGTAGCCATGGATTTCCTTTTGCGTGCTTTCATTAGCACAGCCTCCTCCAAATGTGCTGGGTTGCAGCTCCCATGATCCCCAGACAGATTGGCCATTCCCAGCATGCTATCTGGGAATTATGGGAATTGCAGTCCAGCACAACCGGAGGGGATTAAACAGTGGAGGCTGGTAACTCCAGTTTCAGTGGGGCTGTGATTGTATTCTGGGTTTTAGACAGGACCAGCCAGAACTCTGAAGGAGCTATCCAAGGTGTGGAACCCTATACCCAGCATGGGTTCAGCAGCTTGGATAGCTGCTTTACAGTTCTGGCTGGTTGTGGATGAAACCTAGAATAGATTCACAGCCTCACCAGAATCAGAGCCACCAGCCTCTACTGGGATCACGTTGGGGAAAGCTGGTTTAGTAGATATCTGGTCTGTCTGCCTTCACTTCCCCCACCCCCACTATCTTGCATAGTTTTGTTGTCTTTACACTAGATCTGCATCACTTGTGGATCCACCAAGCTAAACACAGTCCAACAGCCATATATTTGGGTCAACCAGATGCTTGACAACTCATCATTTTTGTAGTTGTGGACAAATACAGGAGGAGGAACATCAAGCAACTGCAAGACCTGGCTAGTGGATTGCATTCATCTGGGTGTGTCCCACATTGTGCAGGCCTTCTGCAGAGACTACTGCAAATCTTAATTTCCTTTGAATCATTGTGAATCCACTCTGGATTTCAGACTGAGGAGTAGACTGATTCTTGGGGGGAAGGGAGGGGTGGTGCAGCTTTGTAGCCTTTGTAAATAATGGTCATGATTCCACATCAATCCAAGATCCCTGGACTAAGGATATTTCTGTATGATACGCTTCCAGACTTATATGAAGCCAATTCCATGGAATTAACTCCTCACTAAAATGCAGGTTGGTTGTCAGTTGTAAACCAATATGCAACTTAAGCTGGAGGAATCAGATAGTAGGCTGGAATAAACTGGTGTCCTCACTCTGCCAGCAATGCACTTGGATATGGACCATGGTATTGTCACCAGACCACCCTGGTCTAGAAGTAGACCAATTGCCATGATGTCTGGGAATGATGGGAGTTGCAGTCTATCAAATCTGGAAGGCACCAGATTGGGGAAAGCTGTTTTAAATATATTTGGTGTAGGAATGAGGGAGAAATTTGTTCAGTTTGCATTGTAATATGGACTTACCGAATGTTGCATTTTCAAACCACCATGTGAACCAAGATTCAGCAATGCTTTGCATTTTACTCTTCTTCAAATTCAGCAATGGGATTCTCCAGTTAAAGAACGCATACAAAAATCTTTACATTAGGGAAAATATCAGTTAAAATATGTTATATAATATATGCAGCAAAAAGGCATGTTAAAATACACATATTAGGAGAAATGTACACAAAAATGCTTATGAATTTTCATGGCAACTTTTATTAAAAAGTCACAGAATTTGATATGAACCAAATATAGGACTGAAGAAATTCTCAAATGCTGAGTTGAACTGAATTTAAGATTGGGAAACAGGAGGAAACCAAAATTGTCATTCACACATCCATCTCTAATTTGGTAGTGGTAGTAGCAGTAGATTGGAACACAGTCACATCGTCACAGCTTCCTTTGATTAGGCCTCTCAGGCCACTCCACAGCTCAAAGCTTATTTGTCGCAGCCCCAAAATGGCTTCTGCAGATGAACAATGTTCTGTCGTTGTCTTCCTGGCCAGTTATAAATAAAGGAAAACAGCAGCCTGAGGCTTAGCAGTGAGTTGTTGCTAAGCAATAGCAAAGGGTTAGCTTTATATCCACTAATGCTACAAGACCTGAGAACACCGGAAAAGGAGATAAGGAGGTGGATTGCTGCAGGAATAGTGTGAGGTCGTAATATGGATAAATAATTGAAATTCCTTTGGACACACATTACATTTCATAAGCCAAGAGTGAATTAAATCTGTCATTGTGCTGCCCAATTATCTAACTTTCTTAGGCCTTTCTGGAATCCCTCAACAAACTTCCCTAGCCTGGGCTAACCTAAATAATTGTGTATTGTCTGCATATTTCCCAAGTTCTCTCTCTGTGTCTGTGTCTTTCTCTCTTTGTGTGTTTGTGGAGATCTAGACTAAATATCAGTGTGGGCTGCATTATGAAAATTTCCAATAACCAAAGAGAATCAAACCAACTGTTAGACAAGAGAAGAAAAAGTAATACCGTAAATAGAGAACCATCTTATAAATAATTGCTGGGCCTTTACCAAGAATATGAGTTTCGGGTCCAGGTAACCTGGCCTTTCCCCCCCTCTCCCTGCCAAAAAATAAAGAGAACTCAGAAATGGAATGTCACAGACAGGCAATGAAAATGATTAGGGGCACTGAAAGAGTCCTGGAAGAGGTGAGACTGAAAAGATTAGGGCTGTTTAGATTAGCGCGGGGACAGAAGAGGGGCATAAAAGTAATGAATGGCACAGAAGAGCTAGATCAGGTACACCCTCTCCTATAACAGAGAAAACAGAGAGACATCTAATAAAATAAGCGACACATTTAAAGCTGGAAAAAGAGGCAGGTGGGTTTTTTGTTTTGTTTTTTATATAATGCCTTGGAGGGTGAGAGAGAGAGAGAGAGAGAGAGAGAGAATTCAGTGTTGCTGAGAATTAGGCATTTAGCTGGGAAGTAGAAGCCTATATAATGATGTGCTTTATGGCCCAATCCTGGAATCTAGCATGCAGTTGCCAGAATGCCTAGGATTGCATTTAGAGGTTAGTTAGTCTGTACAAAGCACAATTGATATTCTGATGCATCAGGTAAAGCTGTGTGAGGCACTAGTAGCCATTGATAGCCTTCTTTTTTAGGAATTTGTCTAACTGCCTTTTAAAGCCTTCTCAATTGGTGGCCATTGCTACGTCCTGTGGTATTGAATTTCATCGTTTGACTGTGCACTGTGTGAAGAAGTAACTTCCTTTTATCTGTCAGGAAGCTCCCGCAAATCAATTTCATGGGGTGACTCCGGATTCTAGCATTATGAGAGGGGGGGGAAGGGTTTCCCTGTCCACATGCCACATATCCAAGGTGCTGAAACCATTTTGGGGAACAGGGCCCAGCACTTTGACTCGCTCCTTTAGACTGGTTCTGACTGCAACCCAGAATGGATTCACAACCCCATCGAAATTGGAGCCATCAGCCTGCCCTGGTGCTGCATAAGAGCAGCAACTCTGCCAGTGTCAGGATGGTCGTCTCCTTGCCCAGCATTCTTTGAGCCCTTTCAAAAGCATTGCAGCTGAAGAGTTTGGCACAATCTTATACTCATACCAAATGCAGAGTGTGCTTGGCAGAAAGACAAAGACAAGTAACCGATGTGTTCCATGGGATGTTGCTACCTAACGGACACTTCCTCAATCAATACACAAACCAAAATGCAGTTATATTTTGGTATTTACATTTTCCTCAATTTTGCAGTTCCCCCTTTTTTAAAAAACAAAGAATGCCCAAATGGGTAAAGTAAGCATGTGTAACAAGCCCCCCCCCAGAGCCCTACAACCGCCCAACGGTTATGGGTTGCTTGTTACCTACAGAAGCAACCCACTCTGGCTGGGTTCACATGAAACAAGCCACACTGCTGAGGGTAATTATGTAAATCCCCCTGGCACATGACCGGAACATGAGGGGAGAGTGGGGGGATAAGCCACTGTGATAGTATGAACTGGGCCTCCTAGTGAGACTTGCAGTGGAGGACTGGTGGCTGTGATGCCAGTGGGGAGGTGAATCTGCTCTGGATTTCAATCAGAACCTGTCAGAACTCTAAAGGAGCTATCCAAGGTGCAAAGCTGACATCCAAGCTACCCGCCTTCCGTAGCCATTCCAATCCTGGATGATTGCTATGTGGGGAGCTCTCCATGGTCCTGGCTCCCTGCTCCTTCATCTACGCATCCTACTTTGCCTGAATATTGCTGTGGGCTCCAACCAGGAAGAGGCAGTGTGGCAAGAATCACATACTTTGCCTTGGTGAACATGCCTCCTCTCAAACAAACAAACAAACAAACTTGTATGTAGATGAGATGGATGTCAGAGAAACGTGGTTACAACAACCCTTAGATGCTTGAATCAAACATAGGCATGTGCAGCACATTTCATTAGGGTGCACCCAGATAATTCCTTTTTTTATTTTTATTCATTTATTTATTAAACACCATAGATAATGATGCTCTACTCTGCATTCTGCTTGCTTGACTGTGAGAGGGCCAGTACAGGTGAGGGGGTTGGAATAAAGAGATGCTCCTCAAGCTCCAGCATTGATTGGGCTTTGCATTGAGACTGGTTGGAGGAAGGGCTTATGAGATGAAATTAGCCTTTGGAGGGGGCTCCTCCTGGGCTCTTTGAAATATGGCACCCAGCAGAGAGGCTCCTGGCAGAGTGATTCCTTTTTTTGCTCCTGCTGCTGGAAGCAATGGTGCACTGTCAGAGGTGGCAGTGGAGCAGCCAGATGGCAGCCAGAGGACTGTTCCCACTGAATCTGGATCCCCCTCTGGATCCCTACTCAATGGTCCCCTCAATTGGGCACTTATTGCTTGAGACATTGGGGTGTGGCTAGGCACAGCTGGCACACCCCTTGTGCACGCCTATGGAAGCAAACAATCCCCTTGAAATACTGACCTCTTTCATTCACCTCATATAAAAATGTGTCTGTTTCAGTATGCTAGCTCAATTTCCTACATATTCTTTCTGTTTCTCTACTAGAAAGGTAAGGAATGAAATGCATATAAATGTATGAGAGCAGAAAACAAAGACTTCTGGATTATCTAAGGTTATGGGGGGGGAGCCCAATGACATTATTCTCTTAGCCCCCTCCACATCCATTCTATTATGAAAGACACATTTGGTGTATAGGGGACAGATTTATGGTTATGTGATCATACTTGCATATCTCATTTTCATAGAATTGGGTGTTTAACTGTGCAGTCCTAATATTGCATAAAACCCATTTAGTGGCAATAAATAAGGAGATACTAAAAGTCCAAGCCGGTGTTTTCACAGTAAACATTGACAGCTGTATTGATGTGTTCATACAGCCATCATCTGGGTTCTGTTCACACTCTGATATATGGTATAAGTTTTCAGTCTTTCTCTATAAGAATGTGGAAACTGGGACCAGCTGTTATCCCATCATTAGTCTGCCTGCAGTAGCTGGGAAGAGACCACAACCATTATGGTATGAAGGACCAATCTTATAAAGCAGAATCCATCTTCATAGAGAGATGGAACTAATACTGGCAAAGGCTTTAAAAAATTGGAGGCAGTGGGACTTACCTGTAAAGGCAGGCATGACATAAACTAGTTTTTAAACACTTTTTCTCTCTTGTATAGAGTTTCCCTGCTTTGGTTACTTCAAGCACTTTGGACTGCCAGGTTCTCCTACCATGTGTAGATTGGAACAATGTTTCATAAGTCTGCATGGCATAATGCAGCCCTCCCTACCCTGGACTCATGCAAGGACATTTGTATCATAGGTATGTCCCATCCATTAGCAGGGATGTATGAGAAAGTCATTTCAATTCATTAAACATCAAAATTTGTCCCGTTCACACCCCTGAACATGAACACAAGTGTATTTTCCCCCAAAAGCTTGCGATCATCTTTGCAAAATGCATTCATTGGGAAAATGCACACTTTAAAACTGCTCATGAAAAGAAAAGAGAGTGAGAGTGAGCGAGACAGAGAAAATGCATTTCACACTTTAGTCAACAGGGAAAAATATGGATTTGGTGTACACTTTTTAAAAAGAGTGCATTAAAACGCTCACATTTCCCATTCAAACAACAACAAAAAGATGACATTCGAAAATGGGATCAAGGTGGACCAAGCTTTGAGGTGGAACTCAAAGAACCTCAACAAGCTCCAGCCTCATTGATCCTTCCATCCCTATTCCACAGGACGGTCAGGAAAGGCCTAGGACATGGGAGGAGGTTGCAGTGAGAGAAAAGCATTGGTGTTAGTGTGCATTAGCATTAATGTGCATTATCACAAGTGAACGCTGCACTAAAGCTCATTAGCGCAAGTGCAAATGTACACAATTCCCATCCACCCCCAAGACTAAAAAATAACCCCAGTCCACAAGGAATCCATGTGACTTGGAAAATGTCGGTCTGCTGCAGAATCCGCAGGAAAGATTCATAGAAATGCAAACTCATTTGAATCTGTTGCAGAGTTCTCTGACATCCCTACACGATGCATGAGATTTGAAAATGCGCAACCTCTACAGTAGGGCTGCATTGAAAAGGTGCTGTCCTCCAGCACTTGAAGCAACCATAGAATTAGTCAGTGCAATCCCTGTGCTGATGACCACACTGTAAAAAGAATGGATGTGGTGGGTCCTGAACGATTTTTCTTGCAAGCAACAGCAACGTCTTGCAAAGCTTGACTCTAACGGGGCATAGAATGGAGATCATGATGGAAATGATTATTTATGAATTACATGAGGGTATTGCTCTCCATCGTACTGACTTCTGAGGAAGCAGTTATGCAAGAAGCTCATTTGAACAAATCAAGACAGATTGCATTTCACTCCACGCCGTGTCCTTTCTGGGTGACGGCCGCAATGCACACGGACAGTCATTCTTTCTGCTTATTTAGGAGCAGCATGGCAGTTCTGTTAAAGAAAACAGATACTTGTACATAATAACTTGTCCCTGACTCATGTAGCTTCTAATGGAGGCGGGGGCAGAAGGGTGAAGTGTACAGATGGAGTAGGTACATGATGGGATGGCTCTGAACTAATGAGGCACGCTCCTCATAATTTGCAAATGACAGTTTACTCTCCAGCTCTCGGTACTTAGAAGTCCGTGCATCACTGGATGCTGGCTCTCATTTTGCAGGCGGAAATCAAATTATCGTTGTTATTAGTCATTAAATATTATTATGTAGTTATTAGGTCTTATTATTGGATTCTAAGTATTTAAATGCTAATAGAGCCCAGTCTATCTAAACAAAGGTGTATTCCATGCCTGTCTTCCAATCATGACATTCTAGTGCAATTTTCCCCAACCTGGTGCCCAGCAAATATATTGGAGTATAGATCACATCATCCCCACCTCACATGGCCTCACTGGAGATATTGCTTCTCTTATATGAACTGGTTGGGGGTGATAGGAGTTGTAGCCCATGCTTGTTGGGGTGACAGAAGTTGGGAGTGATAGGAGTTCTAGTCCATGCTGGTTGGGGGTGATAGGAGTTGGGAGTGATAGGAATTGTAGTCCATTGTGGTTGAAGATGTATTTCATGCTGACACATGTATTCTGTGCTGGTTGGGGGATGATAGGAGCTGTAGTCCAACACATCTAGAAGTCACTGGGTTGGGGAAGGCTGTTTTAGTGACTTATAGCATTATAGAAACACTATTTGGAATTTTAAAAAGTGCTCTTTGTGTGGTAATCACATGATTACATAATGTTGGAATGTCTTAGTTGGGAGCAACAGAGCCAGGCCGAATTTCCCCAGTGTGAGACCAACATGAGTCCAAATTAAAAGCAGGCTTGTTATTAGCTGAAGGAATGCATGTGGGAACCAGCATGGTGCAATCATTAGAGTGTTAGACTTAGACTGAACCGTCCTGGATTCAAATGCCCACTCAGCCGCAAGCCTCACAGGGTTGTTGTGAGGCTAAAATAGGGAGGGAGGTGGGTTATTCATTTCATTTCATTTCATTTCATTTCCAGACTGCCCAGTAGCCAAAGCTCTCTGGGAAATTCACAAAAATTTAAACCATAAAGTACAGCTTCAAGTATAAACTATAGAAACTTAACCCACAATATAAAAGTGCAACCAGAATAAAACTGAGCAGCAATGCAGAGATTTAAAATACAGATTTAAAACAGCAGTGTTAAAAGACTAGGATGGTAAAATGCTGAAATACTGGAAAAATAAAAAGGTCTTCACCTGGAACCAGAACATGTACATCATCATCATCATCATCATCATCATCATCATCACCATTAGGTGGCTCCGATCCAAAGGACCATGAAGCTAGTTCTGGGAGCCCAATGAGAGGGGGCTGCTACCACTTCACTTGGCTGTACCTGGGAGCCTAGGAGGCAGATCATCCTAGAGGAGCCCTTTCTGCCATCTCCCACCTGCCTGTCAGAGGAAACACTCCATTTGCCCTCCCTTAATGAGGAGGCCCCAGGAGGGATACTGGGAAATTTCATTTGGCCCTCAAGAGCCCCAGGAGATGCCATGAACCAAGGATGCTGGGGAATTTTGTTTGGTCCACATTTTTTAGGGGAATTGACCTAAAACACATTTCCCAGATTAATATGGGAATGCAGCAATCCTCCAGATTCTGCACTTCTCTGAAATTTCGGGTGCAGTTCCTGGCTTGAATATCGGTTACAAAAATGTGTACATTAAGGAAAGATCCATACAAAGTGTGTATGCTAGGGAAAGTTGTGTATGAATATACACACACATTTCCTTGCCTTTTGTAAAAATGAAATGAAATCATAGAATGGTGTGGAAATCGGATGATTGGATGAATGAATGCATGCTTATGAATGAATACATGCAAAATTGACATGGACTGGATAGAGACTGATTGGGGCATCCCTCATGATCAGCATCCCATAGTTGTTTTCCCTCAGGGAAAGCCTACTATCAGAGCCCAGGCTTACCTGAGCAAGGGTGGAATAGGTGGATGCCAAGGGGTACAAGTACATGGACCACAGACTATCCTAGGGGAAAATACAAAGTAGAAGCTCCAGAACAGGAAGTACTGCTGACTCCAGACAACAGGCAGAAGGGGAAAAGAATCCCTTACCTGCAGAACCCACACAATAAGACTCTCTCTTATTAAGGCTCTGATGTTAAGATTCACCAGTATTTAGTGAAGAAACTAGCAAGGTCAAATAAATTATGAAACCTTTTTGTGCTCCATTCATACAAATAATGGAAGGCGGGTTTGATGTCCCCTGTATATGCATAGGACCCTTGCATGTACTGGTGCCTTTTTAACCCCCTCTACCCCAGCGTGAATGATGTTAAAAGGTTTTGCATAACTTAGGGAACAACCCCACACCCCCAAAATAGTGTGTTGAGCTCCTGGATGGAAAAAAAGTCAAGATATAAATAGAAGGCTATATATAAATAAAAGCTATTCAGAATTCATTGTCCCCAGCTTGCCCTACAATACCTTCCCCAAATGCCAAAAGGCTGCTACGTGTGTTGGCCCAGTGCCAGGTGAATTTAATTGTTAAATATTCTTCCCCAATTTGTTAGACTTACTGGTTTGTGGAAAAACATGCCAAATCAAAGCTGATACTTAGCCTCCAAGGTGTGTGTGTGTGTGTATGTGTGTGTATAGAAACCATATGGAGCGAGTCCATGCTCTGTGCACTGTGGCACATTAGAGACTGAATTAGCATCTTCTTTTGCAGTTGCTAGTCTGGTTTGGGAGGTGTGTTAATTGGCAAACGTTGTCAGCATGATAGAAACACTGGGGTGCTGTCATGAATGCAGTCATGAGTAGGGTTTGGGGGGAAATGTCGACATTATTAAATGAACCAACCAAATTTGCATTTCCTAGACTAATATGTGGATTGAAACAAATTTATCCTTCAGATTGCACACTTCTCCAAATGTCACAATGTAGTCCTTGGCTCAAAAATGATGTACAAAATCATAGAATCATAGAATCATAGAATCATAGAATAGCAGAGTTGGAAGGGGCCTTCAAGGCCATCGAGTCCAACCCCCTGCTCAATGCAGGAATCTACCCTAAAGCATCCCTGACAGATGTATATGTCATGGACAAAATGTTTATGTCATGGAAAAATAAACGAGAATTGCAGACTGATGCAGAACCTGGATAGCACACAGCAAAACCAATACTGGATATCGGCTGATCTGTCTATCCCTAATCATCATCAGTAAAATGTACTGAGCAACTTAGATGTCTTACCAAGCTGGATGGATGGCACTTTGCACTACCAGCAATTGTCAACTTGAAGTTGCAATGAATTTGCTCTTCTCCAGCCAATGCTGTGAAAGTGCCACCACAGCTGAAACAACCAACCAACAAGGTGATTATTTATTTATTTCTGCATTTATATTCCTCCTTTTTTCCTCCAAGGAACCCTAGCCAGCATACATAATCTTCTTCCTCTCCATTTTATCCTCACAACAACAACAGCCTTGTGAGGTAGGCTGGGCTGAGAGTCTGTGACTGGCCCAAAGTCACCCAGTGGGTTTCTGTGGCCATGTGAGGACTAGAACCCAGATCTCCTGACTCCCAGTCCAACACTTTAGCCACTACACCACACTGGCTCTCAGTGTGATGCAGTGGAAACTGCAGTGGTAAGGTAGCGATGACCCCTGATAGCTGTTTTACCACTTCTAATGGTAGCATCAGCGATTGAGTCACTGGCACAGGGAGGAGACTGCAGTCTAGATCACTGCTTTACTACCACAATGGCAGTGGCAAGGCAGGAATTGAGTTG
The DNA here is from genome assembly GCF_023053635.1 of Elgaria multicarinata webbii. NCBI lineage: Eukaryota > Metazoa > Chordata > Lepidosauria > Squamata > Anguidae > Elgaria > Elgaria multicarinata. Next base: position 31,840,116 of record NC_086179.1, on the reverse strand, counting down.
GGTCACTGGGTTGGGAAGAGGGTGCAGAACCTTCCCTTTCCCTGGGTCACTGAAGCAGTGAAAGCAGTATGAAAACAACAATGCTGATGGGGTTGTTAGGAGGAGGCTTACCTACCCCAGTGACTCAAAGCACTTTCTTCTCCAGACCCCCTTGGAACAATGGACTTGGCCATAGAGGCAGGGGAAGCGTCCACCCCTGTTATAGATAGAAATGCCAAGGACTGAACCTGGAACCTTCTGCATTCAAAGTGTTTGTGCTACCATACCCCCAGTGAGCTTCCAAAGAATCCCATATATACAAAGTCATTGGAGAAGTTGGCTATAAATTAACATTTGTTTGTTCGTTTATGAAGCATGCATGAATGAATGCTGTCCCAACACAGCTAACAAAAGATAACTAGCTTCATCCACCTAGCAGGGTAATTTGACTTCATATGCAGAGCAGGACGATTACACTTACCAATGTTTCCCCCCTATAACCCACTTGGAATGCTCCCACTCCCATGCCCTCAATGGTCTTCCTTTTGCACATCTACCCCTGACCCAATCCATATGCTTCTGCCATCCCAGCTCTACCTTCTTCCTTGGGTGGACTGATGCCCCATTTTGTGAAACCTTGTTTCAGATTTTGGAAACTGAACAACACTCCTTTTCAAGTGTCACTTAGATTGCCTTGGCTTTGTGTTTTCCAAAGCCATTCAAACCTGTACAGCAGGTGATAATTCAACAGGTCGTGCAGCTGGATCTAAACACAATGGAGGAGCTGGTGTTTCATCTCTTTCTGGTGGCATCAGCAAAGGCAGTCTTGCACAGAAATGCTGTGAAAATATAGGCCGATCTAGTCAGGCATATGAGGAATTAGTTTCAGATCGCTTTTTTTCAAGATTTATCACCAGACAGAACAGAGACTCAGACACAACCTGTAGTCAAAATCTGTATATTTCTGAGCTTGCAATGTGATTCATGGATCCCCCAAAATGTGTTCAGCTGAATGCATACATTTCAAAAATGCACACAAGTACACCAGTCAAGGGGAGAAAAATGCACACATTTCAAAGATACACACAACTGATGCGTGCATGAAAATGTGCATGGGTTTTCATCAACAAGAAAAGAAAAACCAAACATATCTGATATTGACTTGAGTCAGAATGAGCTTCAAGATGAAATTTGGAGAACTTTAGCAAGCTCTAGTTTTACTGATTTGCAGATTCCTAGTCCAGCATTCTGTTCACATAATAACCAACCAGACGACTCTGGGAAATGCACAAGCAGGACATGAGCTCAATTGTGTACCCCTATGCATACTCCTCTGCAACTAGAATTTAGAGGCATCCTGAAGCACTTCAGATATTGAGTAGTATAGAAATTACCTCCCTCCCTCCATCGTGCCTCTGATACTGGAGGTAAAATATAGCCAATATGACTAGTAACCAGGATGTTCTAGGTGACGTAGCTGTAAGTTGCCTAGAACTCCTTGGACGTAAGGTGGGTTATAAATGCTTTAAAATAAAGAATATAACGTAAGAAGAGCCATGCTAGATGAGATCAAGGCTCCACCTACTACAGCACTCTGTTCACACAGTAGCCAAGCAGCATTTGACCAGAGACCCAAACAGGACATGGTGCAACCCTCTGATACAAATAACATGGCCATTATTAGCCTTATCCTCCATGAATGGGTTGAATCTCCCTTTAAAGCTGTCCAGGTTGGACATGTCCTGTATTGTTCATCACTCATCTCCTCCTCTCTTCCTGCTACTACTCTGCTCTATGCATGCAGAAAGCATTTGGAATTTCAGTGTATGATGGCCCCAGTCTGTGGCAAGCTAATCATGTGCACCAGATTTGTGTGTACTATGTGCACCCATCGTTGCATTCAAGATACATTGGGAAACTCCGTTTCCCCTAGTTTTTCCCAGTAGATGTGGAAACCCCCGCCCTGCAGTTGGTGGTATGAAATCATGAACTGCTTGCCATGGGCTAGTTGCCAATGATCTGGAAGTATTTCAAATACTTTCCCCAGGTCACTATGTATTCCACATGGTTGCCTTGCAGTTGCCCCCATTGACCCTTAGATTGACCTACCTAGCTTCATAAATAGTGAAATCTACAAGGATTTCCCTGTGACACAGCTTGTCATCCTTCATAAGAGAACTAAGAGATACGCTAGCTCTTTGTTGGCTAGCTGCAAGTGCTTTGTTTACTTCTAGGAAGATGGAGCCCACAACAGAACAACAGCAGCAGCAGCAGCAGCAGCAGCAACAACAACAACAACAACAGCATAGAAGCTAGAGACCATATGTCAAATGTATTGGACTTTTGAGACTGTGTGATCCATTTTATTGAACAGCAGCTGAGAAATGAAATAAATGCGCCTGCAGGTGTTTCAGAACTATTCCATTATCAAAGAAAAACATCAGAATGCAATTCACAGCTTTCAGACACGAGAGAAAACATTTTGGAGGATGCTCCACAGACGGGTACAAACTTTGCCAAATGGAGGTCTTTCTTTACTGGCGCTTTACCATCTTAAAAAAAATGCTGCAGTGAGATTTGGAATAGTAAATAACTATTCTCTTCAAAGCTGGAATGGCTGCATTATAGTGGGTGCTTAGGAATTTGCGGCAAAACACACACCATGCATTGGAAATGAAAGAAAAGGAAAGGGTTGGAATGAGCATTAATTTTCACGCAGAAAAGTCTGTTTTGCTAATCTTTTGGGGAGGGCGGGGGGGGAAGAGATGTTTAGATTCCATGTGCTTCCTCCTTCAAATCCCTCATTAAGAAAAAGAAAAGAAAAGATGAAATGTTTTTCATTTCCTCCTTTTCCACAGTTGTGGAGCGTGGCTCCTTAGAGGATTCTGGGGTTTGCTCATAAGCTTTACCACTGCAATTGCTTACATATTTCTCCCTGAGGTAACGGAACTGATTTATCTGCAATCAGTGACAGACGTTGTGAGATGAGCTCCACCACAACGCTTCAAATAAGGATCAAGACTTCAACAAAATATCCTTGCTGATGCATGACCATGGAAAAGTTCATTTATTTATGTGAATGTGTAACCTAAAACTCAAAGTAGGTAACACGTATCTATCTCTATCTATCTATCTTCTAATAAAACCAAAACAAAAACAATTTCTAAAGCCTCCAGTTGACTGGCTTTACCCTTGCCACAATTAGGACTGGACACGCTGTATAATAAATTTAACTCAATTGTACTAATAGCATTAGGGTTGTCTCAAGCACCCGACTGAGTCTGGGAGTCAGGTGTAACACCCCCCCCCCCATGCTCCTGGCTCAAGTGTGGATCCTGCTTGAGTACCTGCAAGGCCTGTAGAGTGCTTGACAGCCGCCCGCCCCTTTGAGCCCAAATTGTGCACTTACCCCTCTGTGTCAAAGGCAGCTGCCATTGACACAGTGGAGTAAATCCACAATTTCAGTGTGAAGGGATGGGTGGCTGCCAAGCTGAGCCTCAGGAGAGCAGTAGCAGATGATGATGGAGACAGGGTGAGTGCCTGCCAAGGCATGCTCAGGGGAATTCGCTCACCCATAAATAGCATTCATAATACTGTTTGTTTTTATTGCACCACCCAAAAAGCTCCCCAATCACAATGCACAGCATAAAACACAATGGGGTGCAACTACTAATGCAATTTATGTCGTGATAGCTAGCATAAATTACTCTAGCGCAATGGCAGAAGCATTAGCTGACATTCCAGTTTCCTGGGGAATTCATTTCATTCCATCTATTATATTTCTATATTGCCCTATAACTGAAGCGCTCTGGGCAGCTCACAAAAAATAAAAACCATTAAAATACATTATGAAGTATCAAACCATTCAAGTAAGGACATGAAACTGATAGCACACAAAACAACATATATCTAAAACAATTTAAAACCATCAGCCAGAGACAATCCAGAACCTGATCAAAAAGGCTTGTTACGTGCTGTCGAATGCCTGAGAGAAGAGGGCAGTTTTAATCCAGCGCTGAAAAGAATACAATGTTGGTGCCAGCTAACACTATTGATGTTGCACTCAAATAGTTTACTCTACTGCAATGGAATTTACGTTAGTGGATGCACCCTACTGAATACTGCCCAGAATGAACAAAAAAATCCTGCCTGCAATCAATAAGAATCAATAGGAAAAGCCACGTTTAATATGCTCACTCTCTTCCTGTTTTTGTCATATCTTCATCTAGTGAACTCAAGAGTAGCAAAACAACCAAATAAAATGGTTTAAAAAATCAAACAGATCTGCCCTGCAATATTAGCCGTTATCCTTGGTGAGCTATCTTCAAGGGATTTTGGGGCTGAAAGGCAGCATAGACATAAATGATGAACAACAACAACAACCCCATGGATTAAAATTTAGCCCTACCCATCCTAAAGCTCTGAAGTTCTCCGAATTCCATCTCAAAACCTGTTCCAATGGGAGTCCATTTCACACCGAGAGACATGTTTTTAAATGTGTGTATGCTATGGAATGCATATTTTTGGTCTGCAAATCACACTGCAAGCTTGGAAATGTATAGACGTTAATCGCAGGTTACGTGCAAGACTGTGTTTGATCCAGAAGGTGCAAATTCAGTAAAATCCTGATCAGAAACGTACTGAAACAAATTTCTCATACATCCCTATCTAAAGATGAGCAGAGCAATGGACTGTAATCAAATATAAAATATGGTGTATGGCATCCAATCAGAAACTATGCTGGCAGCAACACCCACACAGGGAGGAAGCCAATGAGCTCATGACAATGGGGACACACCCCTAGCACATCCCTTGCATCACCACACACACAATATGCAACAGGACATCCTCCCCTCCATCAAGCCCAATGACAGTCAGCAATGATCCTACTACTGCAGTCCCCAAACATCCCTACAGGCAAGGATTGAAGTGCCCTTAGGCTCCACAGTAGTGGAGAAGAGGAGCCAGGGCTCACATGGACAGAACACCAGTACTTTTTATTAGCAGGGATGCTGATGTCATCTGTCACCCACCTCAGATTTCCCTGTTGTTTCTGAGCTTAGGTCATCTGATTGCCACAGGCAGCTAGTTGGCCACTGTGTAAACAGAATTCTGGACTAGATGGCCCCTTGGTCTGATCCAGTATGGCTCTGATCCAGTATGGCTGTTCTTCTATTCTTAGCTGCAATCCTCACACTTGATGGTAGGGGATGAATTTTCCCAGCAACAAACTGCATTGTTCCCTACTGTAATGCAAAGTATTTGGTGGTGGCCTGGTATTGAATGGGCAATTAAGACCCATCAGTATTACAAAAGACCTCTGCTGGTGGAGATGAAAGCTGTTAGAGCTGGTTTGTCAATGTGAATCAATACAGCTGCCTGCATTTTTGGATGCTTCTTGGGGTTGTGGCTATGGAGATTTCAAAATTTACTACTGTGAATTTCTCCGACATCTCCAGCAAGTTCTAATTCCTTTGATTTAGTGGCAAATATTGTGCCATCCTCTCTCTAGGCAGATAAGCAGAATTTGTGTCCCATACATTAGCTGTCACTTGTCCTGCGTCCACCTCAGAAGCAAAGAGTAAGCATCTTAATTACAGGACAACTGTTGGGCTCATGTGCTGGTACTTGGACTGTTAGCCCAACTTAGTGAGTATCTGTGCCAGTTATTGGGCTTGAAGCAGCTGCCCCATGGCCACTGTTTTGGATGTGATTCAGGGCCAGCCCAAGGCATTTTGCTGCCTGAAGCAGACCAGCAAATGGTGCCCCCACCCATCCAAATCAAGATGCATCGTATCCTATGCCAGCCCGGTTATTTTGGCCCATGAGGCAGAAAATACCACAAACACCTCTCCCCATCCCTGGTAATAAAAATATGTTCATAACAAAGCAACAATTTCCTGCCCTTTTCATGGTGCACACACACAATATGCCACCTGAGGCAGCTGCTACACTCTGCGTAATGGAAGGGCCGGCCCTCATGGGACACTGCTGGCTTATATGAGTTAATTTCAACTTAACTGATTAGTACACAAGACTGACTGCTCTCCTTACTTCAGTGCTCCCTACTAGGCTCTCAATGTCGTTTCACAAATTCTTATTATCTGCTATGGGCATTCAAATGCAGTTGTCTGGAACAATTGGAGAAAACTATGAGAAGAAGTTATAACAAAGGGATGAGAGAGAAAAGAA